>NC_048900.1:31087062-31338677 GCF_011077185.1 Oxyura jamaicensis | reverse complement strand
AAGGGAAGGGAAGGGAAGGGAAGGGAAGGGAAGGGAAGGGAAGGGAAAGGAGCCTGGAGCAGGCTGTGGCAAGACTCCCTGGAGGCTGGCACCTTCCAGTGCCCACCAAACCGCTGCCCTCCCTCCGGTCACCGTGCCCTTACTGAGAGGTGGCCCGCACTGTCCTGGCGGTGTTTCTCTTCTGTTTGTGGAGGGAATTTTAATAAAACGCAATTCTGCGTGGGTCATGGTGACCACTGGTATTTATTGCAGAAGGAAAGAAAAGATTCCCATGAAAATGTGAAAAATGTCTTCAACACACCATATCCCAAAGCTTTCTGAGGAGAAAAACCCCATTTTTATGATAGTTTAATTGTTCACAAACTGGCTGTTTGTGAAAAGGTAATTCAGCATCGAGAATGACTAATGGGAGCGAATTGCCGTGCTGCGCGCAGAGCAGTTATTTACCATGGTTACACCGGGAGATGCAGAAAGGTGCAATTATTCTGAGAGGTGCTGCAGATCCTGTTTACTTTTTATTCTTACCATCTTTCGAATGTGCTTTTTCTATCTTCATACAAACAAAAAACAATTAGGCGTATTTATCCAATTTTGGTGAATAGCGCCTGTAATTAAAAGCCTGCTCGTGGCCCGGGGGGCCGGCGGCGGCAGGGGTGGGCCAGGGCTGGGGGGCAAAGTCGGCGGCCTCACGGTGGCGGAGGTGGAAGCTGGAAACACCTCTGGGAGGGTTGGGGCTGCCAGCCGTGCCCAGGGGGGCTCAGACCAGGACGTGTCGGCCCTGGGGGGCTCAGGCCGGGCCGTGTGGGCACAGTGCTGCGCCCGCTCTCGCGGCACCACAGCTGCCGGTTCCCCCGAAGGCCGCGGAGCTGAGGGTCGGGGGAGCCTTCGGGGCCGTGGCTGAGAGCACGCCTTGGGAAATGTCAGAAGGAAATGCATCTTGGCACATCTGACCCACTTCAACTCAAAAATAGCATAACTGATCAATTCCGAGGGGCTGTGTAAGTGACAGCAACGTGCAGCTTTGCTCAGACACTTCCACAAGGCCTTCTGAGATCCGGGGACCTCCAGCATCCATCCGTGTGCGTTGCACAGTCTTTCTTTTCCTTTGTCCTTCTCCATGGAGGCTTAGTGTCTTCTGCTGGAGAGAGTGCCCCTTCTGTCCCTCACACCTGCAGCATGGTGTAAATGTGCAGCCCGGTATTTCTCCTCTCTTCTGCTCCCTTCCTGGGCCCTACAGTCTGCTGGTCCCCGCGCTGTCCTGATGAGCATCCTGACAGCCGCAGGAGCTGCTGGCAGTCCCAGGGAGGCAGGGTGAGGATGGATCACCCACAGGAGCTGCTGGCAGTCCCAGGGAGGCAGGGTGAGGACGGGGCACACCACAAACCCTCCCAGCCAGCACGGCACAGCACCAGGCCGGAGCAGGCCGGTGCGCTCCGTACCGCCGCACACGCAGCCTTCCTCCCAGGCTCCAGCTGCCTCTGCCTCACACCTTCTTTTAGCAGGCATGGCTTTGATCAGTCCACTCAAGGTACAGAGCTAACGGGATATTTGGGGTTTGATCAGTCTCACTAAGCATACAGAAATAAAAGGATGTTTTTTTCCTTGAAAGAATTATTTTTCACGTCGTAGGAGCAGGCTAGTGGTAGAATTTCAAAGGAGTTGCTCTCTTGGGTGCCCCTTCTCGCTTGTTCCGAGCCTGTTCCAGTCAGCGGAGCAGAGAAAAGGAAGGTGATTTTGTCGTGAAAAGCAAAACTCTTGGTTACCACCTTCAGTCGACAGGAAGGTGATGGCTAGCACTGAGATGAAGTGCTGCTTACTGCCCTTTGCTGTCTATAGGTTCCATTCCTGTTACGTAGGCCGTTCCCGTCACAAAATGTTTTGAGACAGAACTAAGTAAAATAACAGAATGTGTTGTGACTTTTGCTTCTCTTTCATCTTTTAGAGGTTTTGTTTTAATATTTAACAATATTTTAATATTTAATACAAAGGGAGCTTTTATATAAGCTTGTTATTCTAGACCCTGTGGTGTGACGCTCAGAAGCTGCCCAGCTATAGGTTATAAAATACTCGCAGTGTGGCTGTTTGGCCATCAGTAACACGCCTCTCTGCCAGCAAAGCAAGCCAGGCACCATCAGGTGTCTGCTCTGGCTCTACAGAGTTCCTCTGACAGCCACCCTTAGAACAGCTTGTGCTTTGGACAGCAGCCGTTCAGCCAGTCCCCGTGGGCAGGGGTCGGTGGCACTGTCCTCTCGGTCATCGAAGGACGGTGATAAGAAACACTGCCAGGTTCCCTGTGAAAACTGAAGGTGCATGTGGCTGTTCTCTTCCCATGAAATTGTGACTTGTCCTTCCAAGTGTTTTCTGAGCTTCCTGGAAAAAACTCAGACCTGCATTAGAGTTTTACAATTTTTTATTCATGAAGATAATTTAACTAAATAAAGCACCACCACTCCAAACAGCCAAAGTTAAGTGAATGAATTGGTAGTGGTGTTTTAGTCAGGTTACTTCGGGTGTTCCCTGGTGAAATGTGGCTCTGCAGTACCAAGCTGTGCTCAGTTTAGGAGAAGATAATCTTCAGACTGCACGTTTGTGATGGTAAACCTATGGGTGAAAGGAGCTACACATCCAAGAAACGGATCCAAATCTTTTTGTCTTTATCTGTGCAGTGTTTTCTATCAGATTATGTTCATGCTGATAGGCGTGGTTTGGGGGTTGTGGATTTTGTGGAGATTATTGCAAACCAGGAATTAACACTCCAGCTGACTGCTTTTCCCCTTGCTAGTGATATTGTATTTTGTAAGCCTGTGCAGACACAGTGAGAAAAGAAAATTTCTCAAATAAGAGCAAATAACAAACTCAGCCCAGATTTGGTGAAGGATCTATTCCACAAATACTCTCACATTTTCATTTCATTGCTGTATTTAGGTCACTGAGGTGTTGAATATTTCTTCAGCTATTTGTTTGAAACACAGCACATCTTGGCAGGAACTGAATTTTAACGTTCATATTCTCTGTTCTTCCACCTCCAATACCGTAAGCCAAGAAAAACTCTGACCAGCCTTCAGCCACATTAGCAGAAGCAGACGCTGCAAGGTGCAGAGCGAAGCGAGGGAGCTTCAGTCATCTCACTCAGCACACGCCAGGCTGCTTCTGTCATTTTCCCACCGAGGAGCTCCGTGAGTTTCCTTTCCAGCTGCTCCGCTGATTTCCTCATTTCCCTTTTTCTATTTTGTTTTCAGAAGCAGCAGGGAGGAGTGAGCAATCACTCCTTCTGAGATATGCTTTCTAAAAATTTCACCGTCAGGATTTAGAGTATGGGTTTTGGTCTTATTATTTTATTCAGTTTGATGAAAACAGAAGGTAGCCAATAGCCAACGTGAGCTCACGGTCACATCCCATCATAGCATGCCCCATCAGTAGAGCCTTCTAAAGAATTACACAGTGAAATTTTCACACTGGATGTGTGTGCATCACTGCTTACTGAGATTGAGTTTGAGTGCTTGAGCACATTTCTGCTTTTTACCGTGATAGAGCACATTTGAAAACGTGATACAGAACTCTCCAGGCCTGTTACAGTGTATAAAAGATGCGCTTTTCTCCCTTGCCAGGCCATCTTAGATTTTTTGTAGCCATTCTAATAAGCATTGTTACTTTCCCTTCACATTAATTAATAGCTTGTCTTGTGCTAGTTGAACTCACTGTTAGTAGCGGTGTTGGTCTTTGCAGTGCCACAGGTCTAGTATTAGGACAGCCATAATCCATTTGACTCTAATTTACCACAAGAAAACACAGGGCTCCTCTCTCTGACATGCTTAGGCTTAACTCCTGTAGATTGAACATAAATTATATTCCCTAGGTATGGAAATTAAAGAAAACTATGAACAGTCATTATTTAAAACACACTTGTAACAGCTCTAATTCCAATGCAAACAGGGTAACAACAGGGAGTTGTGTTTGCTGTCACGCTTCGCTCTGTAAAGAGTAGGTGTGCAGTACCAAGCAGCCGCACCGAGCTCGCTCTTGGCGCAGTCCCTGGCACTGGTACTTTCCTGGGTCAACGTGTGTGTGCACGTACAAACATACCCGCCTGGTGTGCTCTGTGTATATACACATACATATTCAGACGTGTACATGAACAGGTATAACACACGTGTAATGTAGTATACGACACAGTTTTTAAGAAGCATCGGAGCCCGTTGCAGCAAAGGGGGCGGCTTTGCGGGCGCTCCTGCCCGCAGGCTCTGGTGGGAGGCAGCAGCACGCGCGTCCCCCGGCCGGAGCTGCTGTAGCACCCGCGCTGGAAGCAGAGCCCAGCACCTGCTCGCTTTGCTGCCCACACAGCGCTAAGATGGTTGTTTCCAGTCCCAGCGCTGGCTTGCTCTCCACACAGTGCCCTGTACCCGTCCGGCAGGCTCATGATACCGGATGACCGTCTGCACATGCAGGGGGCTGTGAGAAGGCTGACGTCTGCTGGTGGTCTGCAGGCAGCTGATTGTATCCAGCCTCAGGAAAAGAATAAAACCGCTCCTTCCCAGCCATTCTGGAAAAACAGCCTGCGGACTGAGGGGTGCAGTAGTGCTGGGTGGTGCTGGGGTACCCGCTCACCACGAGGTGCAGTGGCTGCGCCATGCCTTTAGGGGTGCGCGGCACCTTCACAGGTCTGCAAGCCTTCCCTGGGATTTGAAGGACTATTTTCAAGATGTGAAAAACTCCTTGTGAATCCTTCCAGTTTTGTTAGGATTCCTCTTACTTTGTATGTCTTACTGGTTTTAATTTTGGTAAGTTATTCTTTGTGAAAATAACAGTTATTAATGATTCTCCTGTAAGTTTTTGGCACCAGGTAGAGACTGGGAATGGCTCCGCCCCGTTGCTTCCAGAATCCACTGCCTATGCTCTTGGCTTCTCTTCTCCCAAGTATAAAATGGTTTTCCTACTTCTCTTGTAAAAAGCTGCTCTTAAATCACCCTTCCAGTCAATTAAATTCATTAATTAAAAAAAGATAAAGATAGGCGAGTAAAGGCTGAGCTAATACATGCTTAATGCATTGTTACATCATGCTTTGTCAAACGTGCTAGTAATTGCTCATTGAATTTATCCATTTCAGCATTACAGATTGAAGTGTCTTTCTGGACTTTTTGTACCCAGCTGTCATTTTTTTATGTCTGCTGGTTGCATCTCAAAATGACACTTTATTACGCTCAATACATTATCTATGACTTCAGTTTCCTTAAAACCTCTAATTGATATGACAGTTTTCACGAAGTTTACTCGTAATCTGAGAATTATTTCAATCCTAATACGAAGAGGCAGCTCTGTTTGCCTAGAGGTTTTATTTGTATGTCACCTTTGCATAATTGCAATGTCATGGGGACTGTTCCTCTCCCAGCTACGTCACTTTCCAAAGCGTTACTGAAGATAGTCACAGCCTTTATAAGGTCAAGTTGTGCGGTCCTTCATGCGACTTCTCCTGGCATGTCCTATCAAGTCATTTGCTTCTTTTGCTTGGTATTTGTGTGCAAGGCAACATGAATTAACATATTGCAAAATAACCTGGTAGTCTTCAGCAGCTTTCAGAGAAGCTATTAAATCTCAAGGGCTCTCTATATGTTTGGCCATCGGAGGGAAAAATTGAAAGTTTCATAAATGGTGTGAATTCTCATGAAACCAGAAAGCAAACTGAATTGCACAGGCATCTGTTGAATAATAATAATTTGAAAAATTTAATTAAAATATATAAATTGAGGAAATATTTGCCTACTGCTCAAAGGAAAATGTACCTGGCTGAACACAGAGTTGGTTCAAATCTGATCCTATCTTGAGACATCATCTAGCAAAAGCCTAGTCAACAACAGAAGACTTTCTATAAAATGTTAAAATAATTATTCTTACACAAGAGAAAAGAGTAGATGAAATATTCAATAAAATGTCAATTTCTTAAAGGTCTTGAGACAAATTGATCATTATGAGGTTTTCTAAAAAGGATTTGATCATAGGCTTTCAGCAATAGTTCACGGTAATTTGTGTGTGCATAGGTGTGTGTATACATACAAAATATATACTTATATCGTCTTTCCAGACTTTTTTCTGTCAGTGCATCGGGAATGCTAGATGGTAGACAGGAAGGATTGCTGTAAATGTCACTGCACTGAGTTGGAGACAGTACAGAGAATTTAATCACTTTCCTGCGCACGGGCTGGCTGCAGAACACTTTCCTTTTCAGTCTTCTGTGAATATTCATTATTTTCTTAGTCTCCTTTCTCCAGGTCATTAATGAAGATTAAAAAACAAGTGTTCAAATAGCATTCCCTTTGACGAAACAACCAATTCTTTCAATCGTTTCCTACCGCCCGGGGTCCTAATCGTTTTTGCTCTCCTCTAGGTTCTTTCTAGTTCATTTTCCGCGGAGCTGGTGAGGCTGAAGCAGCACAGGCAGGCGCTGGCTCTCCGTCAGCCAGCTGCAGCTGCTGGGTGGGTACGAGCAGCAGCAAAAAACCACGTCTGCCCACAGGCTGTTTGGTCAGGAATTGGAGGCTTGATTCAAGAATAACAGTGTTATCGGAACACATTGGCCTTTTTTTGTCATGAGGACTCAGGTTTTCACAGTGTCTGTGACTTCTCTTCTGATACATGCCCGTGCTATATATGGGACCAAAAACCAGCCGGAGCCTTTCCTCACTCTCATCTAGCCGGGAGTGCAAAGTAACAGCAGCACCTTAGACGGGATCTTTGTGCAGCAGAGACGACAATCGAACCAAACTGCGCTATGGTTTACAGCGAGGAACCAGGAACAACCTCCATATCTGTCCCATTGACAAGTGCTCTGACACTTTCTTACCGTACTTTTGGGGTTTGTGTGGATGTGTGCCAGCTCCTTTCCTGCAGGGAGAAGAGGGCTCGGTTTGGTCAATGCAATTTAGGAAGTGAGCACAAGGGAAGGGCAGTGGATGAGAAGAGAGTACCAGGTGGAGGAATAAGCACAAGTATGGTTAAATGACAGTTAAAAAAAGATCCTTGTACCTCATCTTCATTTCTATTAACCCATTCATCTATTAAGGCCAGGCTGGATGGGGCTTTGGGCAGCCTGGGCTAGTGGAAGGTGCCCCTGCCCATGGCAGGGGGTTGGAACTGGAGGAGCCTTAAGGTCCCTTCCAACACAAACCATTCTGTGATTCTGTGACTCTGTAATTCTGTTTTTAATTCTGTAGTTAATGTGGTCTATGTCTACGGCCTTACATTATTATCTGGACACTGATTTTAGCCTATGTGCTTATCTGTCTGAGATTCTTGTATAACTGTATGAAGCCGTGAATCGACCTTCAAACTACCTGATACTCAGTCGTAGGCTAAATATTTTAGTATTTTGAACCAATTAACTATTGAATAAGGGATTTTTTTAAAGCAAATGTTGGTGGCTTATTCATTCTTAAACAAGTCTGGATAAAACAGTTACCAGTGAAGACACATACAAGTAACAGTTTGGAAATCTGTCGATTTTGCTAAAATGCCATATGCCTGGTCTATTGTTCCTTGTAATCTTGTTCGGCTTTCATGAGGAACTATGAGCTGAGCTATCTTATTTTGGATATTTACTGGTGAATAAATACTTTGTTTGCACCTGGTAATGGCAGCAATCAGGAGAGAAATGATGGTCCAGTGCTGAAGCTACTATCTCAAAAATAAGTTCACATGCATCTAACAGAAAAACAAGAACATTCATATGAAAAGTAGACTGTGGCAGCAAGAGCAGTACTTGAAATAAGCTTAACCTTGGGCTGCTCTGCTTAAGAGTCTCATGCTTTGTAGAGACTGTTAGAGAACAGCAATCTGTACTGATGAGCGAAGGCACAAGTCAACATCCTGCTCTATCGGCGGTATCTCCTGCTCCACGCACTGCAAAACAGGGATAGCATCAGATGTCAGGAGGCAGTATTTTTTTGAAGGTAGAATCACTATATGGAAGGTAAAGTGGCTATAAGTCAACATTTTCTTTCTTTACTCTTAATGTGTGTGAAGTCCTTTTCCTCTTATCCCTGTACCGTCCTTCTCTCGTCAGCCGGGTGTCACCGCACTGGTGGCAAAAGGTTGGCAAACCCCCGCCACCTGCACGGCTGGCTCACAGCAGGTGCAGCGGCAGGTGCGAGAGTATGAACTGAAGAATTTGAACGGAATAATTACTTGTGTTTTTACCAGTTCTTGCAATAAATATATTCTTATGATGTCAGGTCATGGAGAAAAACAAATTTCATCTGAAATGAAAATTATATAGGAAATCTGATGGAAAGGAACAGGCATATCTAAAAATGTGTTGTTCCACGGATCCCATTGGTTGGCCTCCATCAAGCTTCATGTTCAGAAATTCCTTTTTCTTTGAAATTTTCAATTCACTTTGAAGTTCTTTTTATCAACAAATTTTTTAAACAAAGAAAACAGTAAGAATAGAGTAAGTGGTATGACTAATAGTGGTAAGAGTACTGTAATAAATCATAAAGCCATGTGGGATGGAAATATGCGTAACAGAAATCGGAGGGGCATTCACAGGTAAGAAAATAGGACTCACTGTTGGTGCTGTTTCCTCAGGAAAGTGCAGAACCTAACTGCTCTGAGTGTAACTCCGACGGGGAAAGAGACTGGCCCTGTCAAGGTCACTGGTGTTTTGCTCTGAATGTCAGGCTCTGATTTATCTCGCCCTACAATATTACTCGGACCTAGGATGGCAAACAGCAATCGCATGCTGTTCTCCTGGCCTGTGTCATAGTGCTCTGTGCATGTCAGGGTCCTGCAAATTCTTCAGCCATTTTTGATCCACCTCCCAGAGCTTTCTGTAGTTCATTTTATAACAAAATGATTGATAGACTGTCTTTGTACCTCCTCTTTCTTTCTGGATTACATCCAGGGGCACCCAAGCACTGAAGACTTCATTTTGAAGGTATTTTCTTTTTCTGTTTTACCACTGGTCTTCTTAACCTGCTTTCTGTTAAACCAAAGCATCATTCTTCTATTGCTGCTTTTTAGCATAGGTACTAAACTGCCACTGGAAATATAAAAGCATTCAAAAATCATCTTAGACGTGCATACCGTTTGTTCTCTCGTCTGCAAACAGAATATGTGTGTTATTTTTGTTCTAATTCTCACTTCAATTAAGTGATGATTTAAGTAGCACAGCTTTATGATGCTGCCAATTTTCCTGACTTAAAAAAAAAAAAAAAGGAAAGAAAAACAAAAAAAAAAGGTGCAAACCCATGTAGGAGCCATCGTAGTGGCGAGTGGCTTGCAAAAGCTACGTGCAGCTTCTGCATATTTCTGGAAGCGTTGCCAGTAGCCTTAAAGGCAGCATCCAGGCCTCGCTGCGGGCCTCTCTGCAGCTGCCCGCCCCGTCCGATGCCCCCGGGCACGGTCTGCAGCTGCAGCTGGATTCCTGGTGCAGCTCCGTCTGCGTGCAGGGCCGTGCTCCTCCTCGGTCTGCGTCTGCGCACGGCACTCCTGGTGCCAGGTCTTGGGGAGCCGAAACACGGGCAGGGCTGACAGGCACCGGGTTTGTCTGCAGCCACGCCGTGTGCTCCTGCAGCTCCATTCCCTCCGGCAGACACCACGCGGGTCGGTGTCCACAGAGGCCTGAAAGAAAGGGTTCTTCCCACAGAGTGGTTCTGTTGCTGCAGAGGTGTGGCGAGCCCTAACCCCTTAATGTGGTGCTTCAGGAGCATGAGATGCTCTGCTAACCTGCACCAATTGTTGGTAATTACTGCTCTTCTGATTCGTTTACTGATATTGGATTTATAAGACAGTTTGTCTATGGGCCCCATAATGAATTGTAAAGCGATGCCAATGCCTTTTGAAAAAGATGTGAGGTTACTAATTATATTTAGCCAGTGAATTGAAATTGCTAGCATGACTGTTTGGGACCATTTTGGCAAGCTGCTTATTTGTAAGTAATGAGAAATGTGTATTACTGGAATTTTACTTATTTATTTATTTATTTTGAATTACTCCATTACAAAGAAGTTGTTATAGGATAAAGTTGTAGTTAGGTAGGAAAAAAATGAACGTGACAGCAGCATTGCAAGCTTAGTGATTGGTATGGATTAGAGGAAATGAAAAATGATAGGATGCAGAGTAGCAATTCAAACATTTGACAGCTTTCCTAATAAAAAAGCAGTTCGTCTTATACTGGAAGCCTCTGGTAAAATTTTTATAAGTTCTGAAGGGAAACCAAGTGGTGTCCTGAAAAAGGAGCAAAGAATCCAACCCATTTGGACAAGCACAGCCCTGAAATAAAGGGTGGACGTGGGAAGGTCTGCGACACCACGGGCTGCAGGTGGCATTCCTGTAGCGCGAGCACTGGCGGCGTTGGGTTTGGTGGACCTAGACCTGGAGCGATGGGAAAAGGGCTCAGCACTCAGAAATGCAGACAACGGCTGCTGGTGGAGGTGGAGGGCGAGGCGCCTGTGATGCCACGAGCAGGCGGCTGCGGGGCACCAGAAGCAGCAGCAGCAGGGCTCTGGGTGCCAGGCGGTGCTTTCCTGCGCTCAGCACCCGGGGCAGCGGGACCCCGGCAGCAGCACTGCGTGGGCAGAGTGAAGCTCAGTACCTGTGGAGGCAGTGTGGTTCATGGGACGGCAGCGGGGCCACAGAGAGGCCAGCCGTGGAGGAAATCTTGCCCTGCTTTTCTGGATGAGGGAATTTTGGGGAGCAAGATAAAAACGCCATCAACATTTTTTGTTTCTATACCAAAATAAAAATACTGTATCACAGAATCACACAGTCACAGAATGGCTGAAGTTGGAAGGGGCCTCTGGAGATCACCTGGTCCAACCCCCTGCCAAGCAGGGCACCTAGAGCGCGTTGCACAGGACGGCATCCACGCGGGTTTTAAATATCTCTGAAGGAGACTCCACAGCCTCTCCGGGCAACCTCTTCCAGTGCTCTGTCACCCTCACGGTGAAGAAATGCTTTCTCAAACATTTGACATGTGATTCTGTGAATCTGCTTCTACGATTCACGTTGCACTGCACTGCTGCAGAAGCCAACGTCCTCGATAGAGCCCCAGAGGTGCTTCGTACAACCCACATTTTATAACGAACGTCAGCACACCCGCACTGTCCAGGCCTCAGATCTGTCTGATGTGCGTGGCACGAGTGCAGGTTCACACCAAGTGCGGCTGTACCTGCTGCAGCGTCACAGAACTCCGCATTGCAAGCAGATCAGCAGGCTTACACTTGTATTCCTGCTGTGTTCTTAACACAAAATATAAGGAATATGGGAAAACCTGCAAGTTTTTATAAGCACATGCTCATGCAATAGCAGTTGGCATTAGAAGCTGGCTGGCAGGAGTTTGCCTCATGCTATTTTGCTTGCTGGGTTTCAAGTGACAAGGCTGTAACAGGGGAAACGCGAGAAAAAAAATAGTAAGTGATTGCTTTAGGTTTATTTGGTGACTGTTCTTCCCAGGAAAAACCAAACAAAAAAAACAGACAGACAGAAAAACAGCCCCGAGACTGGCTACGTCCAGGAGTGGCAGCAGGGCCAGGAATGAGCTTCCTTTTCATTAATGCCAGAGTTCTCAGCACAGCTTTCAGTGAGACTCGGCGGGGGCAGAAAATGCCCTGCCTTGGAAGTGGGGACGGCTGGCGGGCTGAGCGCAGCCACACGGCAGCTGCTGGCGGGCCGGGGGCTGGCCCTGCCGCTGGCCGGACCCAGGCTTCAGGGCAGTGCTCCCAAACGCGTCCCAGCCGTCCGGGGTGCCTGGTGACACGGCCTCTCATTTTCTCTCTCATTTTGTTCATCCTGACTGCATCTTACAGCATTTCCCCGAATCGCTTACGCTGTGTCCGGGGGCTGTGGCCTTGCTGCCCCTTGCTGTTCGCTGGGTTCTGGTTCTGCTGGCTAACGGGGCGGGCTGGGGATGGCTGTGCAATGGGAAATCACCTCCTAGGGCTGCACGGTTGTTTCCTGCGGTACGGCTCGGCACTATGACAAACCCCCAAATCCTGGAACCATCAGCATGCAATTCATTAACGCTGCGTAAATTTAGCGTGATTGCTTTTGTTTAATTTCAGTGAGAGAACATGCTTAGACCTGGCCCAAGCACGGGGCAATTATGCTAATAACATACATTACAAACTAATTTAAAACATAAATAATGTATTATTGACCAGAAGATTACGCTCAGCCTGGATTGGATTCCTTCTTCATCGCCGCAGGGCCCAGAGGCCCAGAGGGAGGTGGCATGCGGGGGTCCCGGGGCTCTGGCAGCAGCGCTCCAGGCTCCTGCTGCAGGCTCCCCGGGCCACCTCGTGCCTGCGGGGACAGCACCAAGCGTTGCCCAAATGCCTTTCCTGGGCTGCCGGCCTTGGCACGGAGGTAACCGTGAGGAGAGGCCGGGCTGCTGCAGCCGCGGTGCGTCCCCACGTCCCCAGTGACGAGGTGCTCCCGAGCAGGGTGGGAGCCCCTCATCACGGAGCTGGGTCACGAAGCCAGACCTGAGCCAACTCCCAGTCTTCAGTGGGCAGGAAGTCTTGGGGTAGGAACCAGTGGTTTGTAGATTCCGGTTGCCTGGCAGCCTTGCTGTGGGAAGTTACTTCATGTTCGTTAGCAGAGGCTCAACCGGGATGCCCCCAGTGGGCCGCTGACATTTCAGCACCCGTGCCCCAAACCAGGGGCAGATTTGGGTCTGTCCGGGGCACTGCTCCTCACCAGGCGTCGCTCTCGGAGCTGCTCTCCTGCCGCAGGACGTCCCTGCTGAGGCTGGCCCGGGCACGGCAGCAGGGGCCGCGTGGGAGCACCGCCGCTCCTCCAGCACAAGGCCTTTCCTCTGCTCTCGCTTGTTTTCCTCTTGGGGATTCCCTCCCTTTCCTTTGTTTAAGAGTATTTGGCTGCTTTCGAAACCCTTGTTTTAATTGCATTTTCCAACCAGGAGTCTTTCTTCTTCTCTGCCAAATGCAATGTGAAAATATTCTATCGATACTTTGTCCTATTTCGTGCCTGCGTGGCAGGCCGGGGAATCCGAACAGCGCCGCCGTAACGGGGCCTGTGCTGGGCAGCTGGAAGCGTTTGCTCCGGACCACGCAAGTGTTGTTTGTCTGTGTAGGAATTCTTTCTTAAAATCACTGATAGGGAAAAAGATAACACGTCCACACACGTGCACCACTACTTTGGTTTTTATAGAAGTATTTCTTGGGTTGGATGTCAGCGTTTGTTAAGAGCAGCATACCTGCAGTGAGTTGCCTCGTGACATGAAATTAATGTTCCGTCCCCGCTTAGCATTCACTCATTACTACTGATTACTTGCTGAAAGCGAGGTGCTTAGTTTGGTGTTCCTGCCCTGCTGCACGGTGTCAGTAGGGCATCTGAGGTGCTTTAACATGCCGTGACAGGACCGTCAGGGATGCGTTGTGCAGAGTCAGAAGGTAAAGGCAAACGAGTGCCTTTCGTGAGGTTTTGGGAACTAAAGCAGACAATTAACATGCACGTGTGGCTGTGTGGAAAGCCTACAGCTGGCTCCTATTTCAGTGCCTGCACACCAACAGTTCTTACATTCCCCAGCATTACGGTTCCTTATTTTTGGATGATATTTTAGTTAAATTAAAGAATAATAAATGAGTCTTTATGTTTGATCTCAGGAGTGAGAAACAGCCAATTAGCGGACAGGACTGGCAGCGTAATCCTCCCAGAACCCGCGCTTTGTTAGTTCCGAGCTAGTGAGCACATAAAGGACATCCTTGCTGCATTGTATTGTTTAATAAATTTCTTTTTGTGGCTAATAATTATAATTATTTATCACAGCTATTTACTTGTGCCATGTAATGCACAGACATCAAATGAATCTCTTCAAACTGGCAGCCAGACAGAGAGAGAACGTGCTCGCAGCTGCTGGTTTCCCCTGGTCCACGATTTGTGCACTTCATACAGCTCAGGTGCCCGGCATGCAGCACGGGGGGCGTGCGGTGCAGAAGGGGAACCTAGAGCAGAGGTTTAGGCACCTTTCAGTTCGGAGTCTTTTGTAGGTGCGTGATGATGGCGACCCAGGTGGGCACCGCGTGCTGCAGGGCACGTCTCCGACAGCCCGCGTCGAGGAGCCCTGGGCTGGCACCACTTAGAGATGGTGCTGGGCCTTGCTGAACCCACCACGATGCTGAACGTTCTGCCAAGCCTGTCAGAAGTATAAACTGCAGTTCACATCTGAGGCATGGAATTCATCCAAGCCGTTTCTGCCGTGGTGACCTCGGGAAGAAATTCAAGTGGTTTCTCTCAGAGATTTCCTGAAACGCCGGTTCAATTTTAGGTGTTATAGTGCTGCATCTGAGTAATATTTCAACTTTTCTTTACTCTCTGAAACTTGTGCTAATAATCTGAAAAGACTTGGCAGGCGTTTAAAATCATTCATTTGATAATTCCTCTTTACCAAATTGCTAGCTAACAATATGATCAGTTGAGAGAAAAAGATTAAATTGCACAAAGATAATTTTCTGAGACAGTGATGATTTACACCGTCTCTTCCAGGTCTGGCTGGAAGTCAGACTGTCTGCTGCCATCACCAGGGAAAGTCGTCCGGCTGCACAGCTCATCTGCTGGAATTCGTGCATTTAAAATCAAAGCTCTGCAGCGCCAGGACTGGCATTCTGAACTCCTCTTCTGATATTTTCTGAAAGAATTCCATTCAAACAGAAATGTTCAAGCGAACAAAAATGAAATGTCATCTTTTATATCTCTTACAGGCTTATATTGTGAGGCTGTGCTACAGTCAGTATAACTCTTTAGACCGAGAAAGTTTCTGCACGCCGAGTTTTTACCAGGGAGCATTGTATATTGTCTTCCCTAAATGTCACTCTTTGTGCATTGCTGCACGGAAGTCTGGACTGAAAGTGACAATGCGAACTTACATAAAAACGCCTTCCTATTAATATTTCCTTTGGTGTTTGTAGTAATTATAATCAGGATTAATTCATTCAGTCTGAGAGCAGACACTATACACTATAGGAATTTTAAATTACTGGTTTTGAGTGTGGGAATGAGCACAGCCGTGCCGTGCTGCTTCGGTGAATCCAGGTGTTGCTCCAAGGTGCAAAGAACGTCTGCGGTCCCCGTGTCAGGGCCACGCGCACTGCAGCGCTGCTTCCCAGCAGGGACAGCCCTCCTCCTCCTCCTCCTCCTCCCGTCCTCCGTGGCTTCATGGAGCGGTGGCACCCTCTGACAGACCTCCTGTCTGCCTCGAAACTGCCTCTGGCCCCAGGCAAGATAGCAAGGAGAAGGGAACTCTGCGCTCGCCGCCGCAGGCAGGGCAGGAGCCTGCGAGAATGCCTTGGCTCTCCAGGAGATGCTCCTTTCCGTGGGCTGAATGGCAGAGGCTGGACGCCCAGCTTGGGCACATGGCCGTAGGTGTCTGCACTAAGTTGTAAGAATATTTCCTTAGCAGGTCTGCTGTTGGGAAAGAAATCAGAAAAATGCATTGCATGGAACAATTCCTGCCTGAGTCACTGCTGGGGGGTGCAGCTCCATGGCTTTCTGGGTGTCTTGGGGAAAAAAGAAAGACTGGATGTGGAATGCAGCCATAACGTGAGAAAATTCAATTCTACAAGGTCTAGGAAACAGCATCAAGCTGTAATTAAAAAGTTATTGGAGACCTCCATAAGTCTCCAATTCAATGTTATTAATGCAACTCTCCCTCCATCAGGAAGGCAGTAATCATTACAGGGGAAGTTCAGAGGTTGCAAAAATCTGAATTCTACCCATTTGGAATGCTAGATGTAATGACAACTCCCTCCTATCCATGCGCTTTTCCTAGCAGAAGTTAAAATTCTGCAGAACTGGACTCTGTAGCGGGGTTCAGCAGTGCCCATTACTGCACCAGCCCAACAGCGTCAAGGAAAACGGTTTTGGAGCATTATGCACAATAGTTCTGCTGCTGAAAAGAGGAGACTACACAACTTGTGCTTGTCTGCATATTAATAAAAAGGGAAAACGGGCTGTCGAAGCCAAGAATTAAAAACTCCTGTTGATTAGCTTCGTTAGCAATCAGTGTGTGTTATTTTTCTGTCAGCCCCCTTTTCTTCCGCAGACTTTCAGAGACACGTTTAATAATCAGAAGAACAAAAATGGAAAGAGCTTTGGAGGCTTGCGGCCAGAAGCTCAGCACTTCTCGCATGCCGTGGCCAGGAGCCCTCACTCAGCCGGGGCTGAGCTCTCACAGCGCTCCTCGGCGCCGCCTCAGCAGCTTCTCTGCGCCCCAGTAAAGGAGGGTTTGGGAGGTGAGATTGAGAAAGGGCACCGTTTTGGACAGTAAGGATTTCTCTCTTTTTTGTACAGACACAAAGGTGAGTTCCTAAAATATCACAGGCTGAAGACCAAGAACAGCATTCTTGGCAAGCCCCGCGTGCCGGGCTGGCTGCTGTGGGACTTGGAGGGAGCACAGCGCTTCCCAGCAGTGCCTGCGCTGCGGGCAAGCACGAGCTGCTGGCTGAGCCCACACGCCTGTGCCCTAGCAGAACAAGCCCACAGGCCATCTGAAATTGCACCGGGGCTGAACGGCTCTGCACCTGAACAGCACGGGGGCCTTTCAGAGAAGGGTGAGGCCTGCGCTGTGTGAAAGGCCTTTCGGGCACTGTAAGAGGCAAAACATTCTTTCCTAGTTTTTCGCTTAAGAACACCTGCTTCTGATCTTTTCTAGGAAGAGGATCAAATTAAGGCTCTTTGCATGGGACACTTGTTTGTTTGTTGGCACAGCTTTCCCGGTCTGTTATTTGCTGAATGTTTCCAAAATGCCAGCCGTGGTTGTTCTGGCAATGTTTTAATCTCTTCAGCAAATCAATTCGTTTTAATTGAGTTTATCTAGATGATAATGAAATTACTCAACTCCGAGTCTTGCAGACTTTGTGGTGTTACTTTATATATTTTCAAATCAGTAATATATGCAAAGGCAGCAACATTTTCAGTAATTGGGTGCCTTTTTAGTACAATAGATATTACTTCTGTCCAGCTAATTGATTAAATGGATTCACTGTGAGCCCCGGAAGGACTTTACCCTACTAGGGAAATTAGGCCATATACGCTGAATTTAACGTCAGCATTTTTTATTTCTTATCAACACTGCACTGATGGTACCAAATATATATATATATATATTTTCTACATGCCAGATCTATGAAAAAGTAATTTTCACTTCACGATGTGCAGTTGTGCGTATATGTAGATATATGACCAATATGACTGTTTAGAAAATCAAAGATGCAATGTTGTGGGGGGAAAAAAAACTAATCAGAAATATAAACTTGTGTTTAACTGAAATTGTCAATACATTTAGAGAATATTGGACTTCTTTTTCCATTTGGTATTTTTGTATAAACCCAGAAGACCTTAAGGCATTTTTATCCTACAGCTTTCCAAGTTACAAAACTGAAGTTCGAGCATCACTCACAAGCGGATCAAAGTGTCGGTGCTGTGGTATGTTTGCACGAGCAGCAGGTTTGCCAGGTAGCACATAGTTGGGATTTCACATCTTCATTTTTTAGCTTAGCAAATGTCTCAGAGTCATATCCTACTACTGGAATTTACAAATTGAGATAAAAGTACCCGATATTCAATATGTTTGATAGGAAATATTCACTTACCCAGCTAACTGTAACTTTTCCTGTGCGAATCCTTTCAGATTTTGTTTTGAAATGCATCCTTTGGAATAGTTTGCATTCAGCACACCTTGCTTTGGTGTAGCACAGTGTCAGTCATCCACGGCTGATACTTGCTGTCATTTTGTTCCTGTCTAGATTCTAAATTACAAGAAAAATGCTTTTCCATTCAGTGTGATTTCTTAAATCTTGCAAAATAACCCTAGCTGTAATTTTTTTCATAAGTGGCAGGATATTAGCATAATAAGAACTTGTAGTCCGTTCACTCGGCATTAAATAGGCCGGGGCATCTCAATATAATCAGGAGCAGATTTAAACTTTGCAAAGCAACGTTCTAGCAGCAGCCGAGAGACACGCAGCATTAACCTCCTCCCTGAGCTCTCGGCGCGTGCTGTCAGCCCCTCTGGGCCCTGCGCCTGCCCGGCACAACGCAGGTGGGAGCAGGACCAGCCGTGCGAGGGCTGCTGGGCAAGGGCCAGTCTCAGGCGTTCCTCATCGAAGCTCCTGGAGCTGCCAATCCAACGGCTTCTTCCTCCTGCGCCGCCACGCAGGGATTCCTTCCTTTAACAAGAAAGGAAGGAATTTATTGTAACCACATTTTATTGTGACCACATAAAAATACCCATAAGCAGAGCCTGGGTTGTACTTCTTGGTGTGATAAGGATAGCCATATGTTCTGGCCAGCCTCCGGGCGCTGGGACAGGCTTTGCTCTCTGGCAGCAGTTCCCGAGCTGCGGGAGGTTTGCTGAGGTTACCGCCCGCCACTGGAGGTTCGCAGTTCTGCTGTCCCCAAGCAGCAACGGCCCTGGTATTTTCTAGGTGTACCATTGCTGGAATTTTCAGTATTTCTGTGTGTGTAGTTAATTCACAAGTTTGTGGGGCTTCAGCGACGCCTTTCCTTCTGTAGCACCATGCCAGCAGCGACGGGAAGGTGCCTGTGTGTCTGCAGCAGCTGCTGTCGGTGCTGTGCGGCACGGTGCTGTGCGGTGCTGTGCTGTGCGGTGCTGTGCGGTGCTGTGCGGTGCTGTGTTGTGCAGTGCTGTGGGGTGCTGTGCAGTGCTGTGCTGTGCAGTGCTGTGCGGTGCTGTGCGGAGCTGTGCTGTGCGGTGCTGCACCCCCGGCCAGCCCCTGGGGACGGCAGCTCCGAGGTACCCGCGGCAGGAGGGGAGCACCGTGATGAATGTTGTGTCAATAGCAGGATCCACGCCTTTGTGTTTAATGGGCTTTGATGGACTTTTCTTCCATTAATTTGTCTAATTGCTTTCCAAATCCATTTGTGTGTTTGGCTTCCCCAGCATCCCGTGATAATGAGTTCCACAGTTTAATTATACAGTATGTGAAAAATACTTTGTTTTGTGTGTTTTGCACCTACTATCTAATCCTTTTCTGACAGCCCTTTGTTCTTGGCTTCTGAGGAACAACAAATAACTGTTTGCCGTTTCCCACTTTGGCTGCCATACCTAATTTCATACACGTCTTTTCCGAGCTGACCGGTGCTTTATTTCATCTTCCCCTGAACAGAACCCCTTCCAGCTAGTTAACCATTCTTGTCTCCGTTTTCATACCTCTTCGAAGTCCTGTAAATGCTTTTTGAGGTAGGTTGCCCAGAGTCCCCTGGAGCTGCCCGGGAGCAGGGGCGGCCCAGCAGGACGGTGCCCGCGCTGTGCCGCAGCTCCCTGAGTGCCCTCCCCGCAGGGCAGCAGGGAAGCTCTGCTGCTGCCTGGATGTAGGCATGCAACTGCGTCAGACACGTGCTTAATAAGGGGGCCTGTGTCCGCAGATAAGCAGCATCCAAAGCGCAGGGAATCTGCTCACGATGCGGTCTCCCCGTCCCAGCGGCACACAGGTTGGCTGCGGCCCATGGCAGGAGCTGGGCTGGAGCTGGGCGCCGAGCGGCTGCGGTGGTGCTCAGCTCCTGGAGGGAGCGCAGGCGGCACCCGGTGAGCAGTAAGAGCTGCTCACAGGGGAGCGTGAAGGGGAAGGGTGGGACGTACCGGGGGCATGCTCCCAGCTGGAACGGGAAGCACACCCCCAGCCCTTCGGTCAGTGTCAGGTACTGCTATTGCCCAGCGTCACCACCACACTTCTGACAAAACGGGGTGTCGAACCAAAACAGAAAAGTTATTTCCAGCACATGCATGGCAGGAAGCCGCACGGACTGTGACGAGAGGCGATGTCTCCACACAGCCCCGCGGTGCCGGCACCGCTCTCCTGCTGTCCCCTCTCCCTGCCCTGGCCCCGCAGGGATGTCGGCAGCCCCCTCCTGCAAAAAATGGCAAATGCAAAATTCTTAACAGAAATCAAGCCCTTGTGATGACGAAGAAATTAAGATCAGGTTGCTGAAAGGCTCCGTTCTCTACCCTTTAAACGCAGTAAATGTAGCACATTAAATGCCCTAATGTGCAGGCAGGGTCACTATATGGCTCTTAGACAGTAAGTGCTAAGAGGTAAGAGATACCTCTTATGGCTGATAAATATTGAAATTTTTGTAATGAGATTCATAATGAAGTAATTGGTGGTTTTCTTTCCTCTCCGTGCTTAGGCAAAAACTACTTGGGAGAGTCTCTTGTCGGTTTGCTGGGGTTAATGGATGGAGTAGGAAAGCGTGGGTTCAGAGCCTCCGTGCGCAGTTCAAACATCTCGGCGTGAGAGCTCTGACTCCAAGTTCAGTCTTTTTCCTTTTTTTTGGTGATGAATCAACAGTTCCATGTATTCTGAAACTAAGCTGCTTCGTTAATTTGATGAACTTTCTGCATAATGATAATTCCGAGTTTGGTTGAAAAGTCTCATCAACTTAATGACTCACCCAGAAGTGCATGTTTATCTTAACAAGCGCAGAATCTGTTATTTGAACTCGAGTGTGCCTTTAGCTTATTTGTTCTTTTACCTTTTTTCTCTTAGTCATCCACCGCATCTTCAGACGTTCCTTCACTTTGTGCATTGCCCGACTAATCTAAACCAAAGCAATAAAGGTAACTGAGATTCCTGCTGGGGCTCTGAACAGAGGCACAGGCAGGGAGAAGGGAGGGTCGAGGCCTTGTGTCCGTTCCGAGAGCAGAAGCAGGGCGGTGGGTGCCGCGCACAGCAGGGCCCGGGGCATGGCGTGGTGGCGGGGAGCGTTCACAGCCCCTCCTGTCCTCCGTAGGGTCTGGTGGGAGCTGGAGCACGGCCCGGCACGGCGTGGCTGCGTGCGGCCGCAGCCCTCTGCAAGCAAAGAGTTAACGGCATTAACTCCTCTTCCTAACTAGACAGCTGTAAATAAAATGTTTATTAAAGCTGACTGTAAACGATGCAGATCCTTCATTAAATGTTCCTAGGCAAGCAGAACTACGTAGGCTTACCTCATAAAGATTAGAGGCTAAGTTAGAGGGTAATTGTATTTTGCATCCAAATGTAATAAGCTGCTGCTGCAGGGGAGGGTGCAGGCTGCTGAGCTGCCGGGAAAGGCGACGGCTTCCTTCTGCGGCCGCCGAAACACTCGGGTTTACCTACATGTCCCAGCACCTCGCCTGAGTTCAGAGCTTAAACTTCTTATCTTGCTGCCACACCGGGCTGTGAAATGTGGCAGAGAGCCACAGCCTCACCGGGAGTCCTTGTGGCTGAACTCGGACACTTCTGTCACCTGCCCCACTGGAACGCCTTCTGCACTCTGGTGTCTCCCACCTTGGTTTTGTTTTCTGGTTTTCATAGTTCTCATTTGAGCCAGACCTCAGGTAGCAAACTGAGAAACAGGAGGCAGGACAAGGCACAGCACTCAGACGTTCCTCCCGTTCCTCCTCGTGGCGGTGCGGAGGGGCAGCGGCACACACTCCAGCCTTCCCCAGCTCTGCCGTAGCAGCTGGCATTTCAAAAGGACGGTGAGATTGTAAGACTACAAGAGAGCATGTACAGTAAAAATAATTAGTAAAGTAAGATCCACTCCCTAACCCAGTCAATGTGGTGTGAATCTTCTTGCCCTACACCTGCAGAGGGACAGGGTATCCTTCTGCTCTGTTTCTAATCTCTATTTTAATCCTTTGCTGCAGTGTGATCCTAATGAGATCAGAGGCTTAAAATGATTCTCTACTACATTATTTAACGTACCAGACAACTTCTGTAACCATGGTTTCCTCTGCGTGCCTTTTTCACCAGAGCAGGAGCTTTCTCTTCAATAGGGATAAATACATTTGTCGGGGAATTCTGATAAAGCCCGAGCCCAATCTTGTTTATATTGGTGCCAAACCAACAGCCCTGTTAATGAGACCGACAGACGGTGTTCCAGCGTCGTGCGGAAGCGCAGCTGGGTCCATGGCGAGGGCTGAGGAGTGTTACTCACGCAGTTACTACAGATGCAACGTACCCCTTGTCCCGAGGGGTTTGGATGCTTGGTATCCTCTCCCAGGACAGTTAAGCACACTGGACCTAGGACATCCTTTCACGGTCTGCACGTTGGGGCTGGGAGGCGTGCGGCCGCGCCAGGCTGCCCCCAGGGACGGGGCCTCTCAGCCCGCGATGGCCGGTCTCACCCAGGCTTCCAGGGTGAGAAGCACAGGGGAGCAAAGAAGGCTGTTTTCAGAAAGCCCCGTTGACCTAACAGGTAGATACATAAATGCATGATGGTTTTCGCTCGCAATGCCAGGACAAGGAGGCCGGGGCTGGGCATAGCAGCTCCCTGCTCCGGGCTGCCTGCGCAGCCAGCGCTCACGGAAGTGAACGCCACTGTACCTTCTGTGGGGAGATTGCTCTTCAGTTTTCCTCCTGCTGTGTTAATGGATTTGCCAGTTTCACATTTAATGCATATTTCTGCAACCAGAAAAGCACTTCTGGTCATTTCAGAATTACTTTATTTTCCTTTGCTGTGGCAGAGAAGGAAAACATTGCAACTTCTTCCGTTCTCAATTTAAGATCCAGTCATACCCAAATGGTATTTTATATTGTTTTTAGCTGTTTGCAAACAGTCCGAATAGCACAACGTGAACGGCTTGTTTACCAACCTGGGAAGAGGGGAACACGTTCGGCTCACAGAATTTAGACCAGCAAACTGACGAAGCTATTCCAACCATATGGGAGAAAGTTCAAAGCGCTGCAGAAGACAGGCGAGCAATTATTTTCCAGTACAGGTAAAAGTACTTCATCCCATCAGATTATGTGAAACAGGCAGAACCTGCCATGGGCTTGTAAAGGCTTAGCTAAGCTTGTTAAGGACAAGGATAGGGCCTTGCCAAAATCTTAAGTAAACAGTGTTGGAAGCTGCCCAGCTCTGCACAGCTCAGCAAAGACAGCGCTGAGTAAAAGCTCCCAGCTGCTGTGCTCCGTAACCCCTGCACAAACAAAGCAGCCCCGGTACCACGAGCCTCATAAACCTACGGGCATCTCCTGAAGGCAACGCTGTGTGGTAGGGGAAGGGACCGGTTGGTTTGTATGCTTCTCATAACTAAGTCTTAACTCTTGAATTTACCAAAAGGAAAAAAATACTTGTTTTCTGTGTTAGAGTAATCGTTGGCGTTGGCTACCTGTGGATGACAAGAGATCATTAACTCAGACGTGGGTGTTTTGCTAATATCCCAGGAACCTAGAGCTTTCAGGTTCACCAACTGCAGTTGGAGCCTGCTCTAGCAGTAGGAACTACGGATGTTTTCAGGGAGGTCTGTAATAGATGCATCTCCAATTAGGGAAAGGAATAATGGTTAAAAAGGAAAAAGAAAGAAAGAAAGAAAGACAATCCGACCAAAATACTGTATCTGTATACTTCAGGAGGAAAACCAACACTTGCAGCGAAGTGGAGTGGGGAAGCCCCCAGAAGCACACATGCTGGAGGAGGGCCAGTGGGGGTGCGCTGGCCCCGGCTGCGCGGCGATGTCGGCCCAGCGTCCGCGTGCGGTGCCTGGTGGCAGGCTGCACCCTCTTTACACGTGGGGTTTCCATGGTTAGGACTGGCACCTTGGGAAGTTTGAAAAGCTTTGCACGTCCATTTTCTAACTTTCTCTACGACTCTCATGTCATTTTTTTTTTCTCTAGAAAATACAATTTCTCTTGACTATGCTAAAATATTCCCTTTCTTATCTAGGATATTGTTCTACTATCACTGGATATCACTTCATTGAGATTATTGCTTTCCGTTAGAAGGCTTTTGAATTTATTTGTTTTTTGTCTCCAGCAATTGCTCTTAAAACCTATTAAGGATCCTGGAGATTTCAGGATTCCGATTGGCCTGTGGCTCTTCACATAAAATGTTCATTTCTTTGTAGCTCAGCATAATTTAAGAAAAACATCAGATTCTGAAATATTTACAGGTAGACATTCTCTGAAGATGAAAATGTATAACAAAGACTGATCATCCGCGTGTCTGACAACTGTTCCTAAAGCATATATTAGAATAAAAGAACATGGTAGATCTGGCCAGAGCTGTCAGACGCCGTAGTCTTTGTTAATGAATTTTTCATCACTGACGTGTCAGCCAAATGTTAAGGCTGGATTTCTGAAATAACTGGTTGCACTCTTCTTGTCATCTCTGGGGCTGCTCTGCTCTCCTGTCCCCGCGCGCTTCCCACAGCTCGTGCCATGCCTCCGCCTGCACCGGGGGCCCTGGGGGCTCTCAGGGGCTGCGGCTGCACTACCAAGTGCTGGGGCTCGTAGGAGAGGAGCTGTGGGGCAGAGCAGCGGGCCCAGGGGACCACGGGGCACCGCTTCCAGCGGCTGCACCTCGGGCGGCTGCGCGATGCCACGCGGGCGGCCCATTAGCTGGTGGAGCACGTCGTGTGCCTTCCCCATCCCTTGTCTGAAAGCAGTCCGGCTCGGGTGGTGTCAACCAGGAGATGGTAAAGAGGCAGGATCCAGGACCCCCTCCTGAGTTCACGCCTGCTCCAAACCAGCCGTCTGCTGCAGAGGCATGTGCAGTGCGCTATTGTCACTGAATTCATTTAGGAATTGTGAGCCTTGATGAACTCGTTCATGATTATCTAATCCGATGTGCTCTGTAATCTCACCGAGTCATTTTTTTATCCAGTGCACAGCCTCTTTTTCAGCCAAAACACATCTTTTAGGAAGGAAATCCTTTACCTGAGGACTCGCATGTGACACAGGCAGCCCATGTTACCATAGGTGAACTCTGCAGTATTGATTTAAACAGACTTCAAAATCTGTCTTGAAATTTTAGTCGCTGTGTATGTTGTGATGGTTCAAAGAGTCATCTCCTTTCAGAGATGCTTTTCTTCAAGGGTACTTGGTACTTTTTTAGGTCATCAAGTCATATCAGTCCCTTCTAATGACAGGTTCAGTAGCACTTGACATACCCATTTTAGATAGCAGGTGGTAGGAGTGGTTTTATCAGAGTGCTATCACCTTAGTTTGGTAGTCCATCCAAATATACATAATAACTTTGTCTGTTACCATGACATTCTTATCTCTACACACGAAAAGAAAGAAGAAGAGACATGGATAGCCTGATCAAAAAATTCAGATAGAGCAAAAATACTGTGAATAAGGCAGAGGACTTGGAGGTGTTGAACTTAGTCTTCAGCAAAAGAAACCAGAAATGGGTCTTGGTGCACATGGGTTTTTTCACACTGGAAATGCTAAGTGCTGTGAACAGCTACAAGATAACTGGGTGGAGAAATCAGGGTGACGTGCAGTGCACTTGTGCTGCTGGAGGGAGCGGGTACAACTCGTCTGTTTCTGCAGCCTCGCGAGCACCGAGCGCATCCCAGGGCAGGGCGGCGTGGAGGGGTGGGCAGGGAACCTCCGGGTCCTCCGTGGCCGGGCAACGTGGGCTCTTCCCAAATGGCTCCGGGCTGCTTAGAGAGCACCGCTTCTAAGGCAAGAGCACGTGAAGTGTAGCAGACAAGGGGAAACAGAGAGCTGGCAGCGAGATCATGCACGCTGATCCTGGCTAAGGACCAGTGGTGGTGGGGTGGTTGGTTGTGGTGGCCGAGATTTTCAGTGGCGCTGGGAAGAGGAACTCCAGCAGGCTGTCTGCTATAGGGGACGTGCTTACGCTGCTGGAGAGGAATGCGATTACCTAACCTAATCAAACTGTTTGCATAGCTACCTAATTCCTATTATTCTATTAGCATCAGAAAAAGAGAATAAATATGCATAAATCAAAAATGATGTTCAGATAAAACGAAGCCAGCAACTATTCTTCCCTGGTGATCAAAGCCAATTAAAAAGTTAGTCGCATGTGTTGCTAGTTTTCCGTGCAAGAAAATTCTAAAATACCTTTAAAATCTATTTCAATTCCAGTTCATTTATTATATTAATTCATTATAAAACCTTTTAGTTAATTCACTTTATCCTTAAAGGCTTATGACTTTACGATTTTAATTAAATTTCACTTCATATCCTACATTCATTAATATATTCCTTTAAAAGCATTTATAATTCATTGTCCTTATCCATTTTACAATTAAAAATATTATTGTGGTTTGTATCTCAATAATAAGCAGCAGCTGCATCTCCAAGCAACACTAAAAAGACACTGAAAAACCTCCAACCTTATCTCCACATTTCTTTTTACTTCTTGTATCCTAATCGGCGCTTGCAGAGTTGTCGGTGACTCAACAAAAGCGTCTCCTCCTGGCAGGCAGCATCCCTGACCTTGCTAATTCTGCACATTACCATGAGCAGGAGTACATTTGGTAAAGCCGTCAGTAGTCATGCAGCAGTGGGAGGCTCATGTTTTCCCCGAGTGAAGGACTTATTTAGGGGATTACTTCAAAAGTCTGCCTTTTTTTCTGGAACAGAAATGACTATTTTCTAACTAGGCACATTCCTTGGAAACTGCTGTGTTTAGGGTGGCTGTACATCTGGTCGTTAGTTGTGCTCGATTTGCATTATTAATGTGTTTTTTTTAAAAAAAAACAAACTGGTGTATAAAGAGCAAACTGAGAATACTTTGCACAATTACCGTTCAAGTGAGAGTTAAAAACAAGAAGCATCTGGTAGTATTGCCAATGGCCAGCAAAAGACCTCCCACTAGGGTGAGCCTGTGCAGACAGCAAGAATTCTTCAGGTGGAAACTTGGGTAGAAAAGAAAGGATGTGCAAGTCTCATGTCGGGTACAGGACCCAATACCAGCATTTTATAGGCCATTTTACATACAGAAGGCTGGTGGCCAGGTGAAAATACCCTAGTTTTACGTCAGAATTTCAGGTTGAGAGAAGAAAGATATCCAACACGCATGGCTTAATTTGCACAGAACTTAGCTTGGAAATAGGAGACATTCTGCTCAGAAAGAGCGGTCAGGCATTGGGATGGATTGCCCAGGGAAGTGGTGGCATCACTGTCCCTGGGGGTGTTCAAGGCAAGGCTGGACGTGGTGCTTGGGGCAGGGTTCGGTGGGTGACATTGGTGGTAGGGGGGTGGCTGGGCCGGATGACCCTGGAGGGCTTTTCCAGCCTTCATGATTCCATGACTCTGCGTTGCCTGTAGATGAGCTAGGCCAAGATGGAGAGGCTGACTGAAGTCCTTGGAAAAGAAAGGAGGTATGAACGACAAGACACGATTACTACGGCCAAATCCCACGAGGGACTGCCTCTGCACAGCAGCTGTGGCCAGGCTCCCCCTGGCTGGGCAGCGCTGGGGGTGAAGCAGCTGGCTCACAGCTCCGCTGCTCGGCTTCGCTGCAAGGCTCGGGCGCTTGTGGTCCTGCACTCGCGGGCTGTTCAGATAAAGCTATGGTGACACGTCCCGTATTGCCCCCCACACCCCGCCGTGGCTCCAGCTTCCCGCGGCCCTGCCGTGCTCCCACCTTGCGGCAGCGCTCCCCAGGCCATGCTCCTTGTGTGCTGCCCCGGGGGAGTACGTGCAGTGAAAAGAGCCATTCCAAGGTAGTCCTTTAAAAAACCACTTCAGTTTGTTGTCATTTCTGATTATATAGGCATGTAAACAAACATCGATGTCGTGTTAGACGCATACATTGCCTTAGGTTGCGGTGCTGAAAACCTAAGAAGATAATTTAATTCCGACAGTGGCATCAATTTGATCAGTGCTCTAAATGGACATTCAATTTAGCATCTTTTCTGACATAGAATAATTATGCCAGAAATTAGAGATGAGATGCTGGCAAGTATTTGCATCATATTTTCAGCCTAAAGGGCACAGCTTTTGTAATGCTAATGTTCTACCTTGTTGAGTTTGTAAAGGTTTTGTTCCTCGCAAGCTCTGAGTACCAGCGTGCTCACGCCCTGGCTGTGAGTGCTCAGCAGATCCCAGCCCAGCGCTGCGAAGCACCACTCTGTCGGCCGTGGGAGTGCTATGCTCATTTACACCACTGAGAACGTTTTCTGTTTTCTTACCTTCCCACTGTGCCTTTCATTTCTGAAAAGCCAGAGGCGCTTTATAAGCTGTTTCTCATTCACGTATCTAACTAGGTAATACTTTCATTGCTGTACCTCATGACATAATTGCTGGGTTTCCCTCTCGTCGTATCACTGCAGGAGAGGGTCTGCGCCCCGGTACAGTGCAGGCACTCCTCGCATCTGCTCACGATTGCCCTGATCTGGGTCTCGTGGATGCTGAGGACCACCGCCGGCAGTCTCAGAGCTCCTGCCAGCACCGTCAGCTCCCGCACACCTGTCCCGCACTGTGTCCCGGTGGCAGCGCAGCCCACCGAGCAGATTCGGTTTCTGACAGCAGCAGGGCTGTGTCAGACCGCGTGCCTGGCCTGCTGTTCCTGAGCACGGCCGTGGAGGTGTGTGACGTGCAGGGACAGCAGCCCCACTGCACCTCCCAGGAGGGGACAGCGTGCGCCGCACACACGTGTGACATGAAGGGCTCATCTTGAGAGCAGTCTATTTTTTGTTACAGAATTGCAATCAATATTGAGTAGTTTTGATTTGTATTAATGTTGGCAAATTCTTCAGTTCTAAAGTAGCAAAAATGCTATCACATACCCTAATGCTTTCTTGTCCTGTAATAAGATGTTTAATAGCAAATAGGTGGTGGCAGCAGCAGCAATGTAAATTGTGTTTGTTTTACATTTCCGGCTGCCTCCTGCCTGTTGGTGTTCTGTATCCTACTCAAAACTGATAAACATTAATTGATTTTTGACCTCGTCCTTTCTGCGTTATTATGCATTTTAGGCTAATTTGGTTAGCTAACCCTCTTCCTTCTGTGTAGTTAGATACTTGGGCATAAGGGATCTATTTTTGCAGAAAAAAAAAAAAATCATTAAGCTAAAAAATGAAATGAGAATTCAGAATGTCCATACCCCTAAAATGTATGTCTTTGTTTCTGGCATTTATAGCTGTGAATATATGGCAGTGTCCATCAAAGGAAGAGGTTTTCAGGTTTTAAGAGGCTGGTGCTGCGTGGTTCTTGCTGACAGTAAAAAGTTATAGTTATGATGAAGATTACTTTTTTGTTATTTTACTGTGTTTGAGCTCGACTATATTGGGCTGATCCGATTGACTTTATCTGCTTCTGAGAAGCGTGATGATCCCATGAAAACCCAGTGGCAGGCATGTCTTACTGGTGGTGTAATGCAAAGTGTGAATAGAATTGTGCGATGAAATCCAGCAGGAAGCGCAGGGCACACGTGGCTCTGTCACCGCGGATGCCACCGCAGAGCATCTCCAGCTGACAGGGAGCCGTGGCCGTGCGGACACGTCGCTGGCGTGCCCTGGGGCCGGAGCAGTGTCCGAGCTGTGCTGGGGCTCCCCGGCTCGTGGGGACACCACGGCCTTTGGGGAAGGCTGCTCCTTGCTTCTGAGCAAACCTCTGGGCTGCCTTTCAAGCCTGGTGGTTTAGAACGTTGTTTACCTTTTCCCAGCCTGGTAATTTCCCTTCTGTTAAAGAACCAGGCTCTCCCAGATCTGCAAATATTAATATTATTTTATTAGTGTGCCTAATGGTCATCTGATTTGACTATTCAAGTGAAGGATATTCAGTAAAATGTGGTTATAGGAGAAAGGCAGTGCATCCTACGCAATTGCAGACTTGCCCTGCAATTGAGCACTAACTAAAGCAGAGCCATTTCTTAGACCTAAGCCTTCAGGACATGTTTGTCTACCTGTGTGCTCTGCTCCATCGTCCAACCTCGCGTGGTGAAACCACCGTCTAGTTCTGGCTTGTTTTGGGGTTGCTGGGGTTGGGTGGGTGCTGGGGGCACGGCAGGGGCTCAGGGGCCCCGGGAGGCAGCAGGGGTGGTGAGGTGGCCCCAGGAGGCCCCAGGAGGCCCCAGGAGGCTCTGTGGCTCCGGAGGACGGGCTGTGGCACGGCGCTGTGGCCTGCAGTGCAGGCTCCTGGGTGTTTGTCTGTCGCTGGAAGCACTCTGTGACACCGAGCAAAGCTGTGCGGCTTCGGTCCGAGGCAGCCCAGCCATCCCTGGTGCTTGAAGCCAGACATCAAAAAGGAAGAAAAAAAGTCAGCAATGTTAGAGACAGCAGAGGAAAGGCTCTGGATTTACTTGAAATTCAGCTGTTCCTATACGTCTGCAGACGATGTCTGCTGAGGTGTGATGCCTCCTTGTTGGTAATGCCCGGACTTCTGTTTGATGGACACTAGCGTGGTCAGGCGCAGGAGCCGTTGCCTGCACTGTTGGGCTCAGCCTCATGCTTGTGTAAGTGCTGCTCACATAACTAATCCCACAAAGCCAATGACACTGCTTACAGAAACGGGTAAATCCCATAAGCCGGGTGGCGTGGCACAGGCTCCCAGCTGTACATCGTGCAAGCAGGGGACATGCAGGAGGTTTTCTTCCCAGACTGCAGGGTATTTGCTGGAAGACTGGGAGACTTCATGGCTCTGTCTTGGTTCCTTTGTACCAAAGCAGAGTTGAATTGTTTTAATATAACTCTCAAGTGGCAAATTATTTCAACAACTCCATGAGCACCCAGATTTGCACAGTCTGACTGGCTACCCTACAGGCAGAGCCAATTTAATTATGCCGATATGCAGATGCGCACAGAAATCTGGACTCACCTTTCAAGACATCCGAGTACGTCGTCTTTTAAAGCAACGAGGTCGATGTGGTCAGACTTTATGTTAAAAGTGATGGGTGACAGGTCTATAATTGTCACATTTAGCAAGCTAGCAACATTCATATGTTTCCTAATAGTGCTGAAGCACTTCATGTGACGATAAATACCACGCTGAGTGTAGCGATCACCGTGATGGAGTGCAGTGCGGCTCTGGAAACATTCCAGAAGATCAGGTTCTGCATTTTTATGTGCCATTCCTGGTAACCTAGGGAAGATTGTCTGAAAATCTGTTCATTAGGATTTCAGTATAAAGACATCTTGCTTGCCTTGCTAATAAAATGTATCAGCAAATACATACTTTTTCCTCAGGTATGTGTTTTATAACTTAAAAACTTTTAATGGCTTTGTGGCACCGCTTGCTGAGAGGCATTATTTTATGCCACAATATTCTGGCCAGAAGGATTTGCTCCTAAGACTGAGTGAAGAACTGTGAGTATGCTAGTGATGAGAATTCACTTCCATTGTGTAACAGTGTTATTAAAATAAAACTGATCACTGTTATTTAATATCATTTACAGCTGCATAAAGTCTTGGTGTTCATGGAAAAATTGCTTAGCTTTTGATTTTGAAATTTGTGCCCCATTGGCATTGCCACGTGCATGCATGTAGGCGCCCACCCTGCATGCAGAGCATTGAGACTGGGAGACAGACCTTAACCATGGAGATGTACGCACTTGAATGAAGGAGGGGTGGCCAGGCCCTATTTACACTACCACTGCCAATTCCTTCTGTGACCTTGGCTTTGGGGAAGTCCTTGTGCCTTGTTTTGCTGGTGGTTAGAGGACAGAAGCCACCCAGTGAAGTTACTTGAGTGTATGTTACATTTCTCAGCAAACATGTACCATCCACTGAACTCTGACAGCCCTAGTAAATTCTGATTATAATTTTCATTTTCACATGAAGCGTTTTAAGGAAACAACGGGCTGAATTACCCCAGGCTACACCCAGGATTTTGAAACTCTTCCCAAAAGCCAGGATTGCTTCAGAATTCCTTCTGTGAAGCTGTACTTTACATTGCTTGGTAAGCTGTGGCAGCGATGCTCCACGCACGTACCGTGTGCTCTCCTGTTCCCTCTGCACACACCTTTTTTCTCCTCTCATTCTTCTCTGTGCTGTCTGAGTTCTCATCAGCACCTGCTGAGCAAAGATCGGAGTGTGCTGAGTTTGTCCCGGGCACCTGAAGGGGATTTGTGATACAGCAGTGGAACTGGTTGGTAGGAAATTGTGCCCCTTTTCCTCCTTTGCCTTCTTCTTTACATCCACTGTTTTGCAAGATGTGGTACACATCTTCTCTTGTTTGATTAATCTGCTGGTGGTGCATTTAGGAAAGACTTACCATAATTGCTCTCTCAAATTTGGCACTGAACTAATAATTATACCAAAAGCACCTCCAGCAGATCTCCTTCACCCTCGTTAAAGAAGATGCTTCCTCAGACGATCCAGGGCAGAAGAGTCAGCGAGGAAAATGAAGGAGGAGATGTCCCTGTGCAGAACACACACAGCAGCAGCATGCCTGTGCTGGTGGACCCTCGCCCGTCCCAGGGACTTGCTAACAAACCCACCTTTGTGGGAAGAGCTGCGAAGTGTGCAGGAGCAAGCTCTTGTAGGTCGTGGGCTGCCTGCAAGAGAGGTTGTGGATATAGCAGGTCCTCTGAGCCAAAGTGAATTGGCATTCATTGCTGCAGGGTCCGTGCAATGGCAACCGCAGCTAGATGCAATTCAGTAAGTAGAGACTAATCTTCAATAAATATTTCCATACTTATTTTTACCATCATCCTTGGGGACAAGTGTTTCAACCAACAGAGGTGTAACATGCTGTTGTCAGTGATGGGTGTTCAGCCCATCACTGAGAAGAGGAGATGTAGGAACCAGCACACTTTGTACAGTCACACAGAGTGAATCTGGTTGCTGCCAGAGCTAGCCACCCTGGAGAATCCTTTCCTAAAGCAGATCAAGCCTCCTGCATTTCTCTCCTGTCTGCGAGCAGATGCAGAACTGTACTCCCCCGCTGGCTGGATACGTGTCACCTATGTTTGTAGAAGTCTTTGCTGGAGAAGTGCAAGCCGCACTGGTGCTCTTTGCTCTGATTTGCTTCCATGAACGTAACCCAGCTCTGTGCCCCAGGCTTTCAGTCCACCACATTTTCCAAAATGGACTTGTACCACATGGCTCGCTCGTCTTCAAAACAGCTGTTTTACCCTTTCTGCAGAAACCCCGATGCCATAGCATGTAGGACATTTCTCACAACGAGCTCTGTACAAAGATCAGCCAGAAATAATGTTATTTTTCTTAGCTTAGTAATGTACCGTGTGGCAGCAATAGCACTGGAGCTGTATGCACGTGTATTTAGCGAGCTCATCTAAGTACATCACGGGAATTTTGCCTGAAGAGGGAATGCAGGTTTTGGCAACTGTACCTACCTTCGTTTGGTGCCTGCGATGAGTGAGTCCAGTGTCTGTGGTTTCATTTCCTTTTTTTTTTTTTTCTTCTTCCAGGTTTTGTTGTTGTTGTTGTTTTAACTATCATCAAACCTCCAGTTTTATAACTTTTCCCCAGACTTTTTTGTTATTTTCTCTTCTGGTGCATTAAGATGCAATTATGTACTTTGCCTAATTGCTAGTTACTTAATGTCAACACGCATAATGTGTCTGAAATGTCCTCTGTTTTTCTCTGTCAAAATCATACATAGTGCAGAAAAAAAAAAGGCAGCTATTAAGGTTATGTCTTGTCAAGAATTTACCTGAAAAGCTGGCTTTTTTTTTTTTTTTTTTTCCTGCTGGAACATATATTGCATTTTTGGATGCAGTGCTGCGATTACAGGCACCTAAAGTGCACAACCTGTTTCTGTTACATATTCTTAGTTTTTGAAGGACTTTATGTGTGGGACGTATTTAGTCAGAATTATAAATTCATATTTGTATGTTTGGCATATTCTTGGGGGCTGATAAAGCTGGAAACATTTTACAGATTAATGTAACTGGACAGAGGCAAGTGCCAAAAAGCATTAGGAAAATGGAAATCTATTCTGTTTCACAGCTGAATGTACCCTTTTTTAGACACTGAATATGTTTGCATATTTTATTTCAAATCTGTGTGTGGCAGGGGAAAAATGGTTAAAATTAATAAATGACATAATTAATAGCAGAAATAATAATGGCACACCTGGTTGCCTACTAGAAATACGTTTTCATCTGAAAAATGAGTTTTTGCAGTTCACATTGGAAGACTACTATACTCTTATTTAAGAGCTGTGAGGGCACATCATATCTAGCATACAATAAGCATATAATAATTTACTCTAAATGAAAATTATGAAAGATATGGAGTCGGCATTTGGGCTAGGGAAGGCTGGAAAGAGCAGCCCTGGTACAGTTGGATACGGCTTGTTGTGCTGAGAATGGTTTCATGCTTAACTGGAAAAATACTCGTTTTTCATTTAAATAAACTCTGTGTCCGAGTACAGGTGACAGCAGGCCAATTTAAGGCTTTGGGGAAAAAATATTCTGTCATTTTCTTCTCAGCTGGAAAATTCGAGCCTCAGAAGGACACTAGGGCCAGCAACAGGTCATGTGCGTTGTCTGCCTTGTTCTCTGTCGGAAGAGCAGTCCCCTCAAAATGATCCATCCACATCTGTGGAGCAATCTAAAATTACCCAGAATTTGGTATTCCAATGTGTTTTTCACTTGAATCACCGGTTCACAAACATTTCAGTGAGCAACCTCCCCCAGAACTGAAACCAAAGTAGAGGCGTGCAAGAAGCGCGTCCCTTCGTGCGGCCCTCCACTCAGCTGTCCCGTGTTTGTGAGCTGCGCGCTGCCCTCGGGCAGCAGTGTCCGTGCGGCCCCGTCGGCCCTGTTGGCCTCGTTGGCCTTGTTGGCCCTGTTGGCCTTGTTGGCCCCGTTGGCCCCATCGGCCCCGTCGGCCCCATCGGCCCTGTCGGCCCCGTCGGCCCCGTTGGCCCTGTCGGCCCCGTTGGCCCTGTTGGCCCTGTCGGCCTGCCCGCGGTGGCCGCATGCACAGCAGCACCCCTGTTGCAGGCACAGGCCGTGGCTCCGTCCCGCTGGCGCAGGGGTGACCATCCATCCCTGGTGTGAATGGACAGGCACAGCCTGCATGTCTGCAGTTTCTTCGGTTTGGTAGCACCCCACAGTCCTCCAAAAGCAAAAGCCTTATTTATTGAGACCAGCATAAGCGCTTGGTCACAGGCAGGCACACCGGAGTCAGTTGAAGTAGTCCCCCAACGAAGAAGCCCTCTGTCCTGCCCCTCCAGCCCTGGGGGCTCCCCCTGCGGTCCTGCTCCGCGGTGCCCTTCCTTCCCCGCTTCTCTGCCAGGCTCAGCCGGCCCCAGCTGCGCTCGCCGTTCCTCTTGCTGCCTGTCCTCTCTTTCCCCAGGGCTCTCATCTCTTCCTCCTCGCCTTATTTTCCATTTCCAAACTCTTTTTCTTCCTGTCGGTGTTGCTTTCTCATTAAATCTGTCTCAGCTCTCTCCAGACCGACCGGGCATGTGTGGCTGGCAGGGTACATTTCACTATGCTGCTTTTTGTCTGCTTGAAGTACAAAAATATTGATATTTACAGAGCTTGTTGTAAAAATCGATACTGCACTAGGCAGAGCAGAGCAGCTGCTGTGTTGTAAAGCCAGCCCTGTCAGCCTTAAAAACTGATAGGGTTTTAAGAAATCGGGAGAAGAGTGAGCAAACCTGTGTTTATCACTGATGTACTTGTAGAAGCCCTTCTTGCTGCCCTTGACGTCCCTGGCCGGATTCAATTCTGCCTGGGCTTTAGCTCTCCTAACTTCATCCCTTGGTGCTCGGACAGCATTGCTGTGTTCCTCCCAGAATACGAGTTTATGAGACCTCAGTGAACAGGCACTGTGATACCAAGATGCTATTTCTTTCCTTGCTTGCAAAGAGATGAGTTTATTAAGAAGCAGACCATTCTCCAGCATCATTTTTTGCTACTGCACTAGCTTTGGTATGTGTCACCCTCAGTTCAAACCTCCTCAGCGTATATTCTCGTGAAATTGTGGCTATCAGGTGCCTGGTGATTCATGCAGGAGAAAACATCAGTAAGTTAATTAGCTCATGGATAAAGCCGGTAGCAGCTACTTCTTTGCTTCAATTAATGAAGCTTGTCACTTCTCCTCCTTGGAAAGCAGGCGTGCTGGCTCCTTCAGAGCACACCTGGGCCGTGGCCCTAAGTCCAAGGCACTGTTAGCATTGGCAGGAGCACTCAGCGGCTTGGGAGCCACTGGCCAAAACAATCCCAACAGCTTTTTGCCAAGCAGAGCAGGGCAAACGTCGGGACCTGCTGTGCCCCACGGCTGCAGGCTTCACCCCGGCCCTGCGGGCACCGAGCCGGTGTGAATTCGGCCCTCAGCAGCTCAGCACCACTCCTCTGCTTTCGCACAAGCGGCCTCTGCACGGGGACGGAGGTGCAAATCCTTCTGCGGGTGCTGGCGCTCAGTTCAGATGGGGTGTGAGCACTCGCCTGGCCCTACGCAGCTGGGTAGGCTCTGGACCAAGCTGCGTGCAATTACGTACCCTGATGAAACACAGCGCTGAGTCTGGGTTTATTTCATTAATTTCAAAACATTAAATAGTTTAAAAATTGATCTTTTGGGGGACTTTTTTTGCATCTAAGCAGCATTTTTAAAGCAATTTTCTAATTTAAGGACTCCACTTTCAAAAATGTTCTTTTTACATGCCAGAGGGAAAAACCACCAGTAAACAGATCTGTGAATTGATACTAATGCAAATTCCTCATGAATTTCACAGCTTCATGAACCTCTTAGCTCTTAAAAGCCTTTGGAAACCTCTTGATCCTGGTTTTATTTGGCAAATTGTTGTCAATATCTCATGAATTTCTGTTTTCCTGAGTACTAGCTTGCTGTCCACAAATATAATTACACAGACTTCCTTTCCTTTGGAATTTGAAAAAAATTATCTGTCGCTTCTGTTCCTTGAAAAATATTTTGACACTTTCAGTAGATTATGAGGTTTGGTCTTTAAGCTTAAGAGTGGTCTAAGAAATAAAATAATTATATTTCTTCCACTGAAGGTCACTTCTTGTGTATTAATAATAATGAGCCAATTTTCTGTTTTCCCATGTAGGGTTTGGTTGTTTTTTTATCTATTACTTAGTAGGGAAATTAGTTTAGGTTTTATTTCTGAATGTCAGTTAACAAAACTTGGGAAGTCAACTCCAATCAATTACCAAATGTGCAATATCAGCCTGGGGCCCAGAGGCTCCCCCCGGCCCCGGGCAGCACCGCGGTGCCGGGCGGTGCCGAGCCCTGTGCAGGGACCGGGAGGTGCTGGGGGGCCTCGGGGGAGCTCCGGGGCTGCCTGGGGCTGGGGCTGGGCCCTGCTCGGGGGGGGCATTCTGGGGTTGGGGGGGGCTGGAGGGACCCCAGCGTGCCTCCACCCTCGAGCAGCCTGGGACTCTGTGAACCTCCTTTATGAGATTTTTAGCTCTAACCCATTTCCAACAGCAGACGAGAGCAGGGTCCCACCGAAGTTGGTAGAAACTTGATTGCTAACTACAGTGATGTTTTGTTGTTGTTGTTGTTGTTGCTAATTTATTATAAGAAATGGCTTCATGATGGCAGCTAAGAACTTACATGCACAACGATTCATTTACTTTTCATCCATATGGGGAAATGTTAATTGTTGACCAAACATGCTTTTTGTTGTTTTTCTTTCCTCATATACTAGAATTTAGAAGGGAAATAAGAGCTTGGCCTCTGAGCAAATCATTGGTAATTGCTGGTATCGCAGTATATGTAAAATTCAACCTTGGTAATTTGCTGTCCAAGTCCGTATTTCTCCACTTGAAGCTGCCTTAGGGAAGCTATAACTAAGACACCATTTTTTCTTAATTTCTCTCAAAAATCTATATACAGGGATAAGTACTTCTTGCTGACTCAGGACACGTTACCAAAATTGGATGAAGGTGCTCTAGCCACACCTTCCAGTCCACATTCTGAAAATCAGATTTGTACAGAACCCTTCCCATGGCAATCAAATCTCCAAGTAAGAGCGACATCACTGGTTTACCTCTCCGGGCATACTGTCTCTTTGTGGGCTAACACAGGAGCCTGTCTGAGATATTTCAGTAATTCCCCTAATTAATCCCTATAAAATGTGTTTGCAGTTGGAGAATATTTGCGGCAAATTCTAAGCGCTTCACAGAATCTTAAATATTTACCAGTATGCGCTGCCCTATTCTCTGTGAATCTTCCACAAATGGCATTTTTAAATCCTGAAGCAAGTCGGATGTTTGAAGCCTGTTTAATTCCCCTCTGTCGGAGGGATGCAGTGGGTAGCTGGCATATTGCCGTCATGGAGCTCTGTGCTTGGTGCTTAGCAGCAAGATGAGTTCCCTCCTTGGCCAGACTTCCACATGTGCGTGGCGGCAGTCGAGCCTGGCGAGCTCACGAGAGCTGCAAGAGCACCAGCGGAGGACCTGAGCTATCTGCTCACACCCGGCGCTGGTCCGTTCTGCATCAGGATTAGGGTGAGGATTCTTGAGGGACCCTTGTGTGACTCTTCTGGAGCATGCCATTTGAATAATAATTATGAGTTCTAAATGCCATGGAAGAAAGGAGTTAAAATGTAGATAGTGGCACTATAAAAATACTACCGTGTGTTTGGAAATGGCTTCTCTGATTTGTGTGTATTTTCTCCTTGTGGGATCTCTCCTCTCCCTCCCCTCCCCCCTTTTTTTCTTTCTGATGCATGACCATAGCTGATAGAACGGAGATAGCTCATGCCCAGCAGCTGCAAGGCATTCTTCCTGCCACTTCCAGTCACGGGTCAGTCGGTGGTGTTGACGAAGGACCGCTTGGATTTTGCTAGTCCTAAATACCGGCTGGGAATGGAGGCACTCCGACGTAACGTCATCACCTACAGCAAAAGGGATTCTGGAGGTTGTGTTTTTGGAGGTTTTCTGGAGGTTTTTCTGTATTTTCCCTTTTCCTTTGTCGATCCTTGGGTCTGGAGCGAGAACAGAAAGAAATGAAAGAGCATCTCTGTGTCAGCTAACACGACCCTCTGGCCACTGCTCATGGCATCTCCTGGTATTTTCCTTCCTGGAGGCATCAGGTAACAGCGTGGGAAAGGAAGGGCATTGAAGTCATCTTCTCTCCTGAGTCAGAAAACACGTGCCGGGAAGAAGAGGTGTGGCCGTGCAGACGCAGATCCCTCGCTGCCTGTCGGGAGTGCAGCAGGACCTGGACGCGGGCTGTGGGCATGTCGCCGCAGCCTCGCTGCTGGGTGGGCACGGGCTGTGCTTCATAAAGGGTTTGCAGTTAAACGGGACGGGTGCCAGAGCATGGCCCGGGGAGGGCAGTTCGCATCACCTCCTGTTTGACTTGAAAAACGCCTGCTCCATCACGCCTTCGATCCCTGGGCAGCCGCCCTTTGCATTTGCCCCTCGGCCCACGCTCTCAGCCTCGGGTGCCAGGAAAGGCAGCATCCCGGCCCTCCTCCGCACAATTTAAGGGACTCGGTGCGAGAGGCTGCTGTTTGTCAAGTGGCTGAGAGCCAGGGAGCTGCCAGGTCTGATCGGCTGGCACGGCTGAGGAAGCTAAATGGGACTTGCTTGCAGAAACAGTTTAAGTGGTGAACTGGCAGAGTTCTTCCCAGAAAACTCCTGGAAATTGAGAATCCATTACCCCCCTTGGCTTGAAAGGGCTTTTAATTTGTGAGAAAGGCAGGTAAATGCTACTATTTTAGTGGCAATGGGTGACAGGAGGAAATAAAGTTTTGTGACAGTTCAGGTAAGGAAGTTTGACATTTGTACGGTTTTATGCAGAGAAAAGTTTTTGATGTGCTAGTGGCATTTGAGAATTTGTCGAATTGCCTTTTTAATTATTTGTCAAGGGCACCTAGAGTCTCGGAAATGTATTATTTTATGTTTTATAGGTTGAAATCTAAATAAATAAATGTTGTTGAGAGCTCAAATGGCTGTGTGCACAGTGTGCAACAGCAGTTAAAATGCTTTGGTGCATTAAAAGTAGGGAATGTATTACAGCAGCATATTGAACAATGGTACCTCTCATCTGGAGCCACGCATTCAATTTGGTTTGCCTACCCTAAGCTATAATTAAGATTGACAAGGTTATCCACAGAAGGAGAATAAATATTACAGGAACTCTTGATATGTTGACACATGACTGAAGAACTGTAAAAATTAAATTTCCGGACAACAAATGTGAACACAATTAAGACAAGGTTACTTCAGAAGGGGAGGGGAGTACTGGTGAGGGAACGCCTTGTCGCAGAGCCCTTTTGCCGACCGAGGGGTCTGTGTGCCGCCGGCTGCGCGGCTCCCGCGGCGGGCACCAGGCGAGCACCATGAGCAGGCTGCAGAAGGGCTGGGGTATTTCTTGTTGTTCTCTCTGTGAAGAATGCTCTCAGGCTGAGAAGTATCAGTGTTACAAACGTTGCTGCTGTGCATGTCGAGGCAGCTGCCTTGCCGTCCACCCGCCTGGCGCAGCGCGGCACGGCGCGACCTGGCAGCCCTGGCGGGGATGCAGCTCCCCAGCTGCGGCCGTGTCAGGCACGGCTCCTCTTGATACTCTCCCAGCAATGCATTTCTATCATTTTAGCATTATCCACCTCTGCAATCGCGCTAGGGGCTCGCCGAACCTCGTTCGCAGGTATTCCCCACGCAGGCACGTGGCGGGTACCACTCAGCCTCTCTGACAGCAGGCAGCACTTGGCTTGGTGTGGAAATCTGAGCCCTGCAGCTCCCCATAAACCTAAAGCTTTTCTTTCCCTCCTCACTCCTACCTTTACTCCTACCTTATCTGCTGCTTCTCTTTTTTTTTGACCATAGCCAGCATCACACGCTCCATCTTTCATTCCTCTTTTCCCCTGGGGCTAACCACCTACATCCTATTTTAAGATCAGTTTTCGGCTCACTCTAGCAATTAACATGCAATATTGAAATAAGTCTGGCCAGCAAAATGATTGGGTCATTCCACTGAAATGCCCGTTATGGATAAACATGCAATCAGGCATCTGTGGCAGTGCACGAAGTCAGCCCTCCATTATCCGGCAGTGCATGGATAGCCATAAACACGCTTCTGTACACACAAACAGAATTTGTATTAAAAATATTGGAAATAATTAAGTCAAATTCTTCCCTGGATATAAACACAGAGCTTTCACTGCAGTTAATTGGAGCTGAGTATGTGTAACAGTTGAAAGCTAGGTCATTATTTTTTACAATGCTCTGCAAATATGTAATTTATGTGCAATTATGTAGGTAAATTCTCTGTCTTCCACTAACAAAAACAAGAAACAAAGGCCAAGCATGCTTACTTTTAACAACCAAGAGGTTCCAATTCTCCACTCTCTTTGCAGCTCGTATCATCCCTTGGAATGCATAACGTCAGTCTTTGCAGCCAGGCCCATCAGTTTTATCCCTGTGATGCGATCTAAGTGCTGCCAGCGTGTCGGTGCCCAGCAGCGCATGCGTCGCGCCCGCACCCGCCCTGCCTCTGAGCGGGTGTCCCGGAGGGGTGCTGCGGGGAAGCGAAGTGGGGGTAATCCTCCGGCGGGGTGTGTGAGTCAAAAGTTGGAACGCAGCAGCTTCTGAAATTTGATCATTCTGTCAAAATGATAGTGTGGTTTCCCTGCGCCGCAGCTCTGCCCTTCGGGGTTCCGTGTTCTGGGTGACGTCCACTTATTCGCGAGTTTTCTTTGAAGGTCCTCCCTGGGACCGGACCAGGGACTCTGGGGAACGGCACTGATCACGCTTTTGTTTGGGGAAGTCACGCAGGCTCTGAAATTTGCAGACACCTATCTCTTTGATTAATCAGATGTTATGTAATATTTATTCCTTTAACAAAGAAGGAGGCGTATTGCAGGTACATCTACATCGTTGCAGCGAAAGCAGTAACAATTTTGATACTAGAAAAATGCTAATTGTTAGCTGAGCACCATCCTGAAAATGTACGCAGTTAAATGAAAATAAACTGCGTGCATGACAGTATCGGGCGGGTTCGGCCCAGCCCCGAGCCCCAGCACTCAGGATGCGGGTACCCACGGCGTCACCCCGCGCTGCGGGAGCTGATCGGCTGCGGCCGCCTGGGGCTCGGGGGGGACCTCCCTGCGGGGACATCCCGCACCCGGGGCAGCCGCTCCGTGGGGCTGGGGCCGTGGGCGGGCGGTGCCCCACTCGTGGCTTGATCTGTGCTTAATAAACCCGTAAATTCCAGCCAGTTGTCTTTCCTCTGTTGTATTTCCTCTGCCTGATCAGGCTAAATTACTGATGTTTGCCTAGTTGTTGTTTAAAAGAAGCTATATTTTAATATTTTACAATGGGGATGTGGAAAAGAGGTCAGTGCCTATGTCTGTTCTTTAGGAAGATGATTTTCTTTGTTATTCTGGAGTTGCAGATACTGTTTATGAGACAAGCTGATTAATCTCAGTCGTGTGTGGCTCTCAAAGATTAATAACCTCATTCTGATTCGTGCTATTTATGGTGCAAATGCAGTATTTTTAAAAATACTGAGATGTGGAGCAAATACTTTCCAGCCGTCCCAGCTCACCATCCTAGTCTGACTGTATTCGTTCTGTTCTTGACACACTCACAAGCACGTAGCCGCTTTCTGTTGCACCCTGCAGCAGGACTAAGAGCACCGGCAGCGTGTAGCGGGATGTGTTGGCGCCTGTGGGGATCAGCCTTTTTTCTTGATTTTCTTTTTCTTTTTATGCAGTTGCTAGAGTAAGGTCTTTGACCCTAATTCTTACATAAAAATATGCTTGGGATACTGCTTCCAGTCGGTAAGCCTCTGTCCCGTTCAGCACTCGCTGAAGCGAAGCAGTTCCCCGAGGAGAGCCTCGTGGAGGAGGAGCGGGGACGCGGGGGTAATGGGGGTGCTCCCCTGCCCTGCGCGCCCACCCGGGGACAACCACTGCTCCGTTCCTCTGCCTGCTTCTGAGCATTTTTATATCAGTGTGGCTGCTGCATCAATAAAAGCAACAGATAAAAGGAAACCCAGAAATCTAAAACTGGCTCAAAGTGGGCGGGCGGCTGAAACCGTTCCGTGCTCTCTGGGAAGCAGCATTTAAAGTGTTTGTCTGGGAAGGAGTGGGAAAGGTGCATTAGCAGTCATAGGAAATGTAGCTATTTTTAATGAAGTCACTCTTTAGAAATGTCACGGTGAGGTTCCACATGGACTTTCAATTATTTCTGCCCGGAACGTGGTCAGCTTTGGGGTTTGTTTGGGTGTTTTTTTTATTTTTTCTTTCCTGGCACTCTGAGCTTACTGCTGAGAGTCGAGCTACATCCCTTCCAGATGTATTTAATCAAAAAGAAAAAAAAAGTGTCTGTTTCTTATGCTGAAGGCTCCCAGGCTCTGCGGGGCTGTAACCTCTGCTGATCAGCAGTCCTGTGCGTGCTCAGGGTGTAACAGGCTGCGCTTGCTGCCTGGCTCTTGCCTGGCTCCGGGAATTAAAGAAGGAAACATATTTTTTCCATTAATTTAAATAAACATTGAGAAATAGATGTGTATGTGTGGGATGAATTTTTAAGCCCGATGGAAGTGTTTCTATAGGATAACTCCACAGTGGTGGCTGCACAGAACGTAGTGACACAGTTCCCCCATCAGATGTCCTTGGTTGTGCGCACCGATGTACGTAGCCGCATCAGGCGGAAAAAGGGCTGGGCAGGGAGCTGGCTGGGCAGGGAGCTGGCTCATTCTGCTTCCGAGAGAGCCACATTGCCTGGAGAGGAGAAGGGCCAGGCACCGGAGGTGCCGCGATCCAGCCCAGCAGCCCAGTTACGCACGGAGGACTTCGATGGGGCAGTGTGAGCGCTCCCAGCACTGCCCAACGCGAGGAGCCAGCCGTGCCCAGCAAAGGGCCAGCCGCAGGATGGGAGGGGTTGTTAATGCCTCTAACGCCAATTAGCTACAGTTTGTAAAGCAAGTGCCCGTGCCGTCGTTCTCTGGCCAGCACTGGTTTTACTACTCAAATCTGCGTTAGACATAATTTACTGTAAAAATGTACAGAGATTTGTTTGCAGTTAAATATGAATTTTAATGAACGTGGTATCCTTTGCAGTCTGATTACCTCACATTTTAATACACCACATGTAGAGGTTATCAATAATTGATTCATTGTGAGAAAGCTATTTGTGCTGTGACACCGGAGATGTGAGATCGGCGCTTTCAAAAGAGGCGGTTCTGTCGTTCCACCTCTTCTGCAAGTAACATGATCGGCTCACTTATTTTGAACATCAGTAAGACGGCTGGATATTTTTTCAAATGGAAAACATCAAATGAAAAGAAAAGGAATTCCCACTAGTTAGTATTAAAAGGTCTGCTTGTAGGGAACGTACTGAAGGAAGCTACTGAAGAGCAGTTGGTTCTTACACAAAGTTACGCAAATGTTGCCAGGTTATGTCCCACGGCCTCAGAGCAGTCACACAACCGACAGTCATCTCTGAACACACTCACAGGTGGATTTCCCAGTAATTATAAAGACATTTGCATGCAGCAAGTCGACGGATGGTTTTTTGGATAGACGTGGTCTCCCACGTCTTCAGCAGACAGCCTGGTGAGAAGTGCCCGGCGGGCAGGCAGGAATCCAGGAGCTGCTGCAGAGGCATCAGGCCGGCATCAGCTGCAGCGTGCCAGCGTCGGGGTGGCCACCAGGCTCAATGCTGAGCTCTGCACAGCTGGCGCCGAGCAGTCAGTGTCAGGCAGGGGCGCCGGGCTGCTTCCCAGTGGCAGTTCGGGAACAGGAAGAAAGTTTGCCGGACTGGTCATCGTGTTGGGCGTCAGTTTAGCGGGGCCGCAGGTAAGGAGCAGGCGCACAAACTGAGCAGCACCGCGCGGGTGCTGCTGCTGGACCGGCCAGCCTCTGGAGGGCCGCATCTGGCGCTGCCCTGAGCCAGGCTGAGCAGAGCGGGCTGGAGTCCTCCTGCCTTGCCCGGACCCGCTCGGCAGCGCAGCGGCGTGGGCTGGGCACGCGTGTAGGCCAGTTCTTACCGTCGTCGTTTGGGAGAGGGAGAGCTTGCGCTGCTGCCAGGCGTCCCGCGCACATCACAGCACATCCCTGCTCGGCCTCGCCCCGCAGGCACAGGCAACGGTGCTGTAGCTGAGGGAATCGGAACACCCAGTTCTGTCCTTAGCCGTGCGCCACCGAGTTAAAGATAGGAAGATTGTGTATCAGGTTGTACAGGATTTTCTTCTATAAAAACTAAAAAACTGAGCAGTGTGTGAAACAAGAACTCAGATTTATTATCTTCCAGTGATTCCAAAGCCTTTCTGCTGTGCTTTGCCATTCTGAAAGTAAATGCTTTTCTGAACCTTTTCCATTGTCATGTGTGGCAAGAATTGTTTAAATCTGAAATGTGAGTGGTAGGGAAGGGACTGGATCCGGGGGTATTTCCTTTAAAAGATGAAAATTCAAACGAGTGCTGAGACTACACAGTAGAAGAAGTTCGGTGGCATGCTGCTGCAGTGAAGCGGGGCCTTTGCCTGCCTTTCCTCGCAGAGTGCTTAAGCTGAGAGACCAGGGCCAGCAAGACGTGTCCAGCGCCCGGCACCTTGCAGGGACCCCCGGGGTTACTCCACAGGCGCAGTTACCAAAGCCTCGAGATGCCGATGGGTTTTGTCGGAACGAAGGCTTGCCCTGAGGGCTGCAGGCCCTGCCGAGCAGCCCCGCTGGCTTGCAGGGGTGCTGCTGACATGGGGGAGCCCGGCCGGCGGCCTCGACCCTGAGCGGTGCCGATGGCAGCACCAGGGAGTGCGAGGGGCGGCCAAGAGCTGGCCGCGGTGCAGCCGGGCACGTCCGAGCGCCGGGCTCCGGGTGTGCACGAGGCAGCACGGCTCCGTCTCTAACCTCATCTTCTTTTCTGAGTACAGAGGTCGTTCTTCTTCCTCCTGAAAGCTTCGTAATAATGAAGGGTTGCAGCACAATTAGATTTCCATGATTTTTATTTATTACTAAGATTCCAAACAGCAGTATATCAGAAAACTAAATGTTCCAAGAGATAAGCGCAGACGAAATCATGTATCAGCCCTAGTAGAAGTCATATGAATTGAGTTATTTAGTTATTAGTTTGGGTGGAAAATTCTATTTCATGGGAGCCTCTGAGATTTTAAATTTTATTTTCATTTTGCAGTGGGATGAAAATAACCTCTCAAATATTTCCACAAAAATGGAATTGGTGAAATGGCCTTGTCTGCTAGCTGCACTTCCCTAAATGTATTAGATCCTGACCTGAAATATAGTACACCTGCACGTAGTCTCTGCTCTGCCTGACAAAGAGCAAAGATTTCAGCCATAGATCATTCCAAGTCGGGAGCAGGGACTCGAGCCCAGGCCTGTGATCATGTCAGAAACTTCAGAGAAATGGGTTGCTTCTCTTGCGCTGCCTTTGGACTATTTGCAGTGATGAAAGAAGCAACAGTGGCTGCTCTCGCACAGCACCCTGCCAGGCTGCCGAGAAATTGCTGCAGGGAAATGTGTAAAAATGCCAAAATACGATACAGAATGCCAGGATATTTCCATTCTTTTTTTTTTCTTTTTTTTTCTTTTTTAATTTAATATATTTTCACAATCTGCTTCTCTAAAAAAAAAAAAGAAAAGAATAAAGGAAAGAAAAAAGCAAGGGAGTACTCAAATTGTTACACCAAGAATCCGAAAATATTGCAGCATTAGCTGACCCAGACAGCTTGGGATTTGCAGACAAGGAGCAAAAATACCAACAGAGCTGTGCAGCACCCGCAGGGGGATGGCGGGGTGGGCGTGCGGCCGCTCCGCAGCACCCAGGACGCGGCCGTCGGAGAGCGCCGTGCCCTGCCACTTGCTGTGTATTGCAACGCTGCTATTGGATTTCTACTTTTTCTGCCTTTTTTTTTAAAAAAAACACCCATTTCTTTCCCTGAAGTTCTGTCGTGCGCCCTTTCCCCACGGCTCCTTCCCCACGCTGGGCAGTGCCCAGAGGCGCCCGTGTGCGCGGTGCTTCTCCGCGAGAGCCGGGGGAAGAGCTGGCTGTGTGCAGAAGGCTCCTCTGGCATGCGGTGGGCAAACAGCAGGTGCGTACGCAGGGACGCCGACCTTCTGGTCAGAGTTCTGCTCTCGTTTCGTCTTGCTCTGACCGGCCTCACAGCGGTGCTGTGCCGGGCCGTTAAACCGCCCGCGGAGAGCCTGGCGGTCCCGGCCGGACCCGCAGGTGCCTCTGTGGCTGGTTATTTATTTCTAAGCTTGCCATCTCTGCTATAAAAAGATTTGCAATACCCCAATAATAAATGCATTCATCACCACATCTTCTGTAATCACTACAGTTCCTGAGCTGCTATTTGGCACTCATTAGCTGAAACTCCCATTCACCTATAATTTATGAGAAGCATACAATTATGTGTTATCACTACTTCAAGTGATTACTACACTGTATGTTTTTAAGATAATGGCATGAAACACTCCATGATGAATTATACCTCTCTAGGTAGCTTTGCTTCTGTCATTAACTCTATTATTTTACTTAAACCAACCTGGAGAGAATTGTATTGTAGGGTTGGCCTCACCTCCTCAGAGAACAGTCCCGGGTCAATACCGAGCCGATAAAGGGCACGACACGGTACACCATCATCTCCTGCCTTGTGTATCTTATTTACCCATCGTGTCGATATTATTATCAGTACATCTTAAAGTACAACTTGTTTCACTTGGAAATAATGTTTTTTTCATTAAGCTCTGAGTGAAAAATAGCCTATTCAGAAGAAAAAACGTGAAACATAAAACCTGAATATTAAGAAATCAGATGGCAGAGGCAACAGTCCAACCACCGTATCGACATGATTTGTAATGAGAGCGATCTCAGACACACCGGTATGCCAGAAGTTAGTAACTTCTAAAAACATGAAAAAAGGCCTGCAGACCGTGCAAAGGCCAGGAAGAGATGCCTGGTTTTTCTTTCCATTTTGCTCCTCCCTGTTGCATTTTTTGGTGAATGCCCAAGTACCGGGAAGCACCCCCAGCGCAGCTCCCCGGGGCTGTCGGGGCGCAGCCCGGTGTCCCCGCGGTGCCGGTGACAAACGCGGTGGCACGAGGGTGGCAGTGCCACGGGGGGAGCGGGGCAGCTCCTCGCCGGCCGTCCCCCCCCGCCACGCTGCCGGCCGGGGCTCTCCTGCACCTCCTGGCACCCCTGGCAGCTGCGCTGCCGTGTTGGTTAGCGAGCGGCCGTGTTGATGTGGCGGGGGAGCCCAGCAGCCATCCCACGCTCGGTATTTCTTCCCTAGCGTGTGAGACCGTAATCATCTCCGGTTGTTAGCCCTCTTTTTGTTGTCAGAACTTCAGGGAGGAAATCTTTGTTTTCTTTTAGCATTAAAAATAAAGACTGATGTATCTGTTTTGAATCAGAACTAACCACAGTTAATTAGTATCATAGCTGTTTTAATTCCGTCGTATATTTCTGAATGCTAAAATCCTTGAAGAAAATGCTGTGATGTTGAAGACTGGGAAAGTAACACAGCGTTTTCATAGACCCGATGCTTTCCCACCCTCTAGGCAGGATCCTTTGCCTAGATCCATGGTCTCAGAGCTTATATTGCTTTTCATTGCTTTAATTTGTGTTTCATTGTCATGTGGCAAAAAGCAGGGAAAGAATTTACCATCTGGATTGGCTTTCACCATCAGAAGAAACAGCTGACTTATCTGTTGCTGTAAAACAAACATGATGGGCTCTCTAATTTTCAAAGCCTCCTCTCCCCTAAGAAATAGCACAGAATAATGAGGACAAAACCACGCAGCAAATTGTTTACTGACTGTTCTGCATGGGAAAATTCTTTTTCTTAATGTTGGGAAGTGCATGTTCCTGTATCACAAAGCTGTAGGAGTTAATAAATACCAAATGCAGCAGCCAGCACTTTGCAAAGTTCCAAGCAATGTGACGAGGCCAGGCGTTACTCAGTAGAAATGAGACCGGGACTGTCAGAACCTGTAACCTTGGTCGGTGCTGTTTCTGCGTCTTCAAAGAGAAAATCTGTGCTTCCACGAGGCAACTAAAAACTAATAATGTGCAGCTTTACCCTGTATTTTTGTTCATTTTGATTTGAAAACATCTGAGAAAAAGGGTGGGAATATGTAAGTGAAAACCGGGCCACAAATGGATTCTGGCAGCTGGGAGGCTTTTGCTTTCCCTGGCCCTGCCCAGGGCGCGGGGCCGCCTCCTGGGCCAGGCGGGGGGTGCAGGCTGTCCCCGGGGGTGCCGGGGGTGCTGGGCAGCAGGCAGGGCGGATCGAGCAGGGAGGAGAAGTACTTCTGCAGCCACTTTGTCTTTGGTGAGCTTCTTTGGGGTTGAAAAACTGACTTTGCCAGAGCTCTTTTGGAGCATCCCTGGAGGACACCAGAACCTCCCTGGTTCCTGGAGCTCCTTCCCGAGGTCTGATGTCCGCTTGCTTACGGTGGAAACGGGAGGGGCCCCATGAAGAAGAGTTAGGTTGTTGGTTTATCACCTTCGGTTTGAAAATACAGCCTTTGCATCAAATACATCCCGTAGTTAGCACTCCTAAAATCACCTGCTATGTCCTAAAGTCCTAAAGGATTTTAATTAATCTTTTAATTAATCCTTAATTATTTAATCCCTTAATTAATATTTAATTAATCACCCTTTATATCATAAAATCACCCTTTAGCACAGAAACACATGAGCGCTGAATTAGAGCAGTGTCTGTTTAAATTAATGCAGATATTCTGGCCCTTGATTGGGAAAATATTTTTAGAGAATGATTAAAACGTTTTTCACAGAAAAAAACAACAACAACAACAAAAACCACCAAATTATACTTGCAGTTAGAAGTCTTGTTATGCTGCCTATTACTTATATTCTACCGGTTTTCCATTAAAAGGCTTCATGTGCAGAGATTAGTCCCTCTTGGCCCCGCAGGCAGCTATATCATGCCGAGGTGTCTCCGGGCGGCACGAAGCCGGTGGGTGCTGCGCCGCGCTCCCCGTGCCCGTCCACCCACCCTTCCCTCGCCACCGTCCGTCTCCTTGGCGGGACGATGGGCACCGGGCAACTTGTCGTGCCCTACTACAGGGCAAAAAACCTGACCCGTCCTCACGTTTAATGAGCAATATGTCGATGCTCTGGAATGGTGGAAGTGCCACAGGAGCAGAGCAGGGAGGTTAATTATGCTAATTACTCATAACTGTTCAGGTAGCGTGAATCCCCATTTATCTCAGGCAGTTTGCCAGATAAAACGCTCATACTGTTATCTATTCCTTTTGAAAAAGTCCATGGGTCAGCAAATATTTAAAGAATTGCCTTGGTTTCTGCCTGAATTTGCAGTTCTCCATTCTAAATGGCTGCTCTGGAAGGCAGCGTAACGGGCTGCCACAGAACGCAGGCCGGCTGGTGTGGAAGAACGTCTCCTTTAAAGGAGGTAATTAGGAGTGAGAGCACTGATACCTGCTCAAGGAGTTACTTAGATGCAAACAGCAGGCAAGAAAGTCTCAGACGTGTCTAGTGTGTTCAGCCTGAAAGGGGGAAGGTGCTGCGACACCGCTCGCTTGTTTGCTGTCAGCATTTAGTGTGCTGCCTGCCCAGGGTGGCTCCGAGCAGCACTGGTGGGAGGCTGCTCCTGGCTGGAGGCTGCTCCCGGCTGGTCCTGGAGGCTCGCCCCAGCCTCATGCGGGATATTTTTCCTGGGGGGATCCTGCCTGAGCAGCTCCAGAGGGACCCCTGTCCTCCAGCACCCACCTCCCCGGTGCATGGACAGAGATGGGCTTGGAGACCTCCGTCCCCAGTAAGGGGGCACACAGCACCTTCTGAGCCTGGAAAGAAAGCCTCCTCTAGAAGGGTTTGGTACCGACTACAGCTTACGGTGATTTGACAGCTGACCACTTCCAGAGCAAAGATCAGAGGGAAAAGGCCCGTTTGTGCGTGCTCGCACTTCAGCACGGAGCCAGAGCCCCTTCACACGGGAACGCTGGGGCCGCAGGGTGTGGAAGGAAGCTGGGCACCGAGGGGGAAGGAGAGGGGCTTGGCAGCCCCACAGCCAGAGGGGTGCTGGGGAGCAGAAGCTGCGGTGGCCGCGGTGAAGTGCTGATGTGACACGGTGACGTGGTGACCTGCTGGGGCTGGGGCCTGTGCGGGGCGCAGAATTGCGGGGCCTTCTGGGGAAACAAGGCAGCGCTTGCAGTGCTTGCAGGGCCTTTAAATCGAACGCTGCAAAGTTCACGAGCGTTTGCTGGGAACCAGTGGCTGCAGCGAGGAGAGGAACTGAAATCTATACTCCATCCATTAGCACCACTTATCTTCTACCGCCGGCCCATCTGGTGCTGTTGCAGCCATGTAGCACACACGTCTGCAGGGGGGTTCATTTGCTGTGAGCAGGAAAGGGCACGGGGCTCAGCACAGGGGGTGAGCGTGGGCTGGGAAGGTGCACTGTTACGTACAGAAGCCCCACCACATCCCGGCTGAATGCTGCTGATATTTTTTGAGCGGAAAGCGTTTTTAAGCGTAGAGCTAAGGACCTGCTGTACGATGGAGGAGCCAGGCAGAGCCAAGTTACTTCTGTTAGGTCTGCCCATGCTGCTGCGAGACCAGGCTTGGCGGGTCTGATTTTTGATGCGGTTTCGCGGCAGCTGCCGATCTCCCTTGCTTTACATAACTCCTGTTTATCAGACTTTCCAGAAACCGCCTGCAGATTTCCGGCCATTCACGACACAACAGTCTCCCTCTGCAGGATATTTTCACATCTGCATGTTTCCTAAATAATGTTGCTTCTTGGGGAAAGATGTTGCTTCCCTGGGAGTCCTCCCAGGCCGATCCCCGTGTTTCTCCCTCCCCTGCCGCGGGGCCCGAGGCCGATCTCCCGGTAAAGCAGAGACATTTCAGCAGTGCTGGTTTTTGCAGAGGTTTTCTGCCTTCTGCAGAAAGGCTCCCTTTGAATGAAAAGCAGCTACAGCTCAATGCCTAAACCAATTTCACTGAAGAAAAGATGCTGCAGTAAGCAATAACAGCTCCATTAAGCGCTTCGCACCTGCTTTCTCCCCACGGCGAGAGCTCGCCCACCGCAGGGTGCTGGAGGGGGGCCGCTGTCTGCCGTGGGAGTTGGCACCCAAAGCACCTCTTACATCCAGCTGCAGACATCCTTCACGTCAAATCCTTCTCGCTTTTCGGGAAAAGGAAGGATTCCAGGACTCTGGGTAAACGCGATGGGCCTTTTCACGCAAACCGCAGCAGGGTTACTGGTGTCAGACAGCCAGCCAGACACAAGTGATCCGTGGCCTGACCTGGAGCCGGCCTTACTGCTGGGGGTTACGGAGGAAGCACCTGGGGGGCACAAGCTGTCCCCCACCAGAGGGGCTGGGCGGTGGGGCCGGGGGTGGGAGCGGGGCCGGGCGGGCCTCCCAAAGGCTTCGGGGCCTGCGTTCAGCCGCGGGTCTGTAAGGCCGCGGGTAAGGTGCTTAATTCAGGTCAAGTAATTGCACAAGGACTGGGGGTAATGGTAGCTTTTGGTCGTACTCTAATGAAGATTTTTTTTTGTAATTTTTAAGTACTGGCCAAGTACCATCCAGATTTAGCCCCAGACCATGTATTTAGGGCTGTTTGGAGACAAGCGCAGGTCAGACAGATACGTCAGACAGACACAGACACAGACACACAGACACAGACACACAGACACAGACACACAGACACACAGACACACAGACACACAGACACAGACACAGACACACAGACACACAGACACAGACACACAGACACACAGACACAGACACACAGACACAGACACACAGACACACAGACAGACACACAGACACACAGACATGTCAGACGGACACACGTCAGACAGACACACAGACACACAGACACACACACAGACACACAGACATGTCAGACGGACACATGTCAGACAGGCCTGCAGGTTGTGTGCAGGGTAGGGGCACGAGCTCTGCTGCGGCACTCGGGGGCTGGTCGTGGAAGGGCCGTGCACAGCCCTAATTAACCAAGTGGGAAGGGACGCTTTTACGGAGATTAATAGGTCTGTGTTTTCATTATTGGGAAATAATGGACTGGGGAGCTAGGGAAGTGGGAGGCATCCAAAAGAGAGGATTAAAAACTTTGAGGCAACTGGGTGAGGCTGTATTTTTCTGTGCTTGTAAATTACAGAAGATCATCCCCATTAATAATGATTAGAAACATTGTAAAATACCTTCATCCGCATGACAGCTAACATTAAAATCTAGTTTTTATGCTTGTTGAGTAGAGAATTTCTGATTACCATCATCAGTTACAAAATAAATTGTTTTCTTCCAATCTTCCAAGTTTAGAAATAGAAGAAATATCTTCTGAGTTCAGCTGCAATTTAATCGATAATTTTCCAAGCAATGTAAAGGTAAAAAGAGCAAAGCTCTCTTTTGTTTAAAGATTGTTAGGCTTTCCTTAACTGCGCTCCTATGCTATTATTAACTCATAAAAGCAATCGGTGCTGTGTATAGAGTTTAAAACTTGCACTAGAGAAGGAGCTGCCATGATGCGCAGGGGGTTTAAATGGAAGCAGAGGTGAGGAGGGGAGCGTCGGGCACCTCCCGCGGGCGGCCGTGGGGTCGGTGTGCGCGGCCCGGCGCTCTGCGTGCCTCCGGCCTCGTCGGCTGCCGCGTCCGCTGCATGCAGCCCCAGGAGGTGCTGAGGAGGGGCCGGGCTCCTCGCTAATCCTGAGGAACTGCAGTGGGGGCTCCCAGTTCCTCCTAGCGTTGCGTGAGAGGAGTCCTCCGCTCAAACTCACCTGAAAGCATTCGTGGGTTTGCTGAGCGCTCGTGCTTCAGGTCCCCGGAAGGTCTGCAAGCCTCCAGGGCAAATCTTCCCACAGCGCAAAACCAAATTTCCGGCTTTTCGTAAAGCTTACCTTGGCGACTCCTCTTTGAGGATGTTTATTGCATTTTGCGCCAGTGCTCTGCTGCAGTCCGAAGGCTTGGCTCTGTTGTGCCCTGTGTTGTGCAGGTGGGCACACGCCACCCCGTGCCCCCACGCCCCCGCAGCTCTCGCTGGCTCCCCTGGGAGGCCCCCGTCCCCTCACCACCACCTCCTGCCCACTCCTTGCCCCCAGGATGCGACGGTTCTGCCGCTCCTGGTGGTTCTTTGCAAACATTCATCCATACAAAGTGGGTTGGTTACACCCCAAATACATGTGGAAAGACTGCTCTTTAGTAGAAAATTATAAATGCATCGAAAAACTAGAGACCTATCCTTCATTTAAAGGGAAAAAAATGCTCATCCGTCATCCCCGTTCCTCTGAAATTAGGTGCGGAGAGCAGCTTTGCTACAGTGCCTGGTCCCACGCCTGGGCGAATGTGCAATCCAAGCTGCCTGCAGGACACTTTGGAGCCATAAATGCATTTTCAGAAATGAGAAGTGATTTGTACACAGAAAGGGATTAAATTGGCTAGATTAGAAAACATTTCTGAGATGAATCATTTGATTGCTTCTTCCATGGAGTAAATATGCACTTTATCCATTGCATATTGCGTGCGTACTGGGAAAATACTGCACGTTGGCTGCTGTTTAATTCAAAGGCCACCCTCTGCAAAATATTTCAGCCAAATTCTGCAACATTTTCACGTCATTTCATTCTCACAGGGTTAGGGAATATGCACGGGTTCTGGGGAAGTGTAGAGAAAAGGTTGCCTTGGGGTACTGAAGGAGCCCAGCCCGTATGGGGAAGGACCTGTTTTCGAGCCCTTTTGAATATCATCTTCTGTTGGACCCAGAGGGCTCCCACAGCCCAACACGCTCAGACCGTCTGAACAAGAACCCCAAATGGTTTCTCCGTGTTACATTTGTAGAAATACCTTTTGATTTTTTTTTTTCCATCAAACTTAAAATCTTCTCAACAACTGAAACTCTTCCATCTTTATCGCTCGGTTTCCATGTTTTACACAGCAGTTGTACACTGCATTCCTCTTGTTAATTAGCACTGCACAAAAGACAGCCGGTTTTATCAGGTTTTCACCTCTATCCATGACACCCCTGCACTAGGAGAGTACAGGCATTAATACTCAAAGCTGCTGCTTTGTTTTACAAAGCTATTGCACATAAAATACTTCTGTGTATCAGATAAAACAGCCAGAGGTCCCACGTTGCCTTCTGTGCTGCTCTGCTTTGCCTTTTCTCAGCGTGACAGCCGAGACCCCCAGCGCGGTGTCCATGGGCAAAGCGCTCGGGAGGCTGGGGTCGGTCGGCAGAGCAGCCGCCGTCCGGGGGCTCGCTTTAAATCTGATGGGAATCCCGCTTTTTTTTGTTAATTCTTAACCACAAATCTCAACTTCTGTTAGCTCTTCTCTTCCTAAGCCAAGCTAATCTGTTCTTACGAGCTGCCCAGGCAGCGGGGCACTTGTGAGGCTGTTTTGTGTGCTGGGCGAGGAGGGGTTGGCTTCGTCTTGGTGAGCAGCAGCAGTGTGGAAGTGCGTGGGGGGGGACAGTGCCATCAATAAACGGCAGTGCCAGCGTTAAGTGGAATTGTACCGTCAGAAACACCCGTCGATAACTGACCGCACCCAGCCACTGCAGAAACGCGCTGTAGAAATGCCTGGGGACGCCTGAGGTTTCCCTGCTTCACCCCAGCCCTCTGTTGGTTCGCAATATGTCAGCATTTGGAGGAATTTCAGAGGGGCTCCTTGCACTTTTAGAATGAGTCCAGAGCCCACAAAGCTCCGGCAGGGACTCACAAGCTTCTGCTGAGCTCTCTGTGCTCAAAGCGATGCTTCCCTCCGACATCCCAATTCTCTGCTTTATAAACTGGTTTCTTACCCCGTGTCACACGCAGCTCCTATCAGAGTTATCTTTCTATTCAGATTCCATGTTGAGATCATTAATTAAATGACTGAATAGTTATTTTCATGATCCATTTGTGAAGAATTTCAGCCCGACGCTTCTAGTTTCTTATTCCTAATGGGAATGTCATTTTTCCCTTTAAACAATGCCACCATATGCTTAAGCTACTAAATCACCATTTTCTTCTATTTAACAGTTTCCATAGTTGCACTATTTTAATGTTTTATCAAAGAGATTTATTGCATTATCTTCTGCTGTTGGATTTCCTTCATGTAAAGAACCTCTTTATCAAATAAAAATGTCCCATTAGTCTGTTGCACTTTGAATTACTTTCCTTCAACTTTTGAAGTCATTTTAAAGCCCCAAGTTCTATTATGGTTGCAGTGGTTAGCCTAAAATTTGCCTGATTCACTCTCCCCATTTCCTTAAATGTAGATAATGGTTATTATTTCCCAGTCACATAGTACCTCTTTTTTTTTGACACGCTCCTGGATTTGCAGTTTCCTGCTTTCCGACGTGAATCCGTTCAGCCTTCTCCCTGCCCTGGACTCTGCTGGGCGCTCTGCCCGGTCCGTCCGGCACGCTGCGGGGCAGTGCTCGTCCTGGTCCTGAGCCGCTCCTCCTGGCACGCTTCTCCCAGCCTTGTTTCCCCCTGCTTGCTGCCCAAGCTAGCTGTTTTCTTTTGCCCAGGTCTCATCTCCTGTCTCCTGGCCTCCTCTTGCGACTAGCATTTCCCTGTCTGTGGCCGGGTGGTCCTTGCAGCATCTCCAGTGCCTGCGTTCTCGCTGTATTGCCGTACTCTGCGCAGCCTGTGCGTTGCTGGTATTTAATGGTTTGCTTCCCGTCATTGTGCTTGCTTTCCTGGCTTTCTGCTCCTTCATGCCTTTTCCTTGCGGCTCACAAAAACCATCTCTCTGACTGAAGTTCAAGAGTGCATCCCTAGTGCAGACAGTCTTTGCTCATCGTTATTTGCAGTCAGGTGGAACCCAGGCGGCGCTGCCCGAGCACTGCCCTAGCACACGTCGCAGTGCCCCTGGGACTGCCAAGTGCCTGCTGCCCGTCCAGCCTCCCGCTCTCCCACCCATCACCCGTGTCCCTAGGCTCTTTCCAGATGTTTCAGAAAGTTTAATCCAAGCCCTCAGCCATCAGGATCTGTGCCTCTGTGCTGCCGCTCCCACAGCTCCACGGCTGCGGCCGGGGGAAGGCGCGAGCTTCCCTTCCCAGCTAGGTGCTCGCCTCTTACTGGAGAGCCAGTTGCTGAGAAGTGCTACCAGAATTCCTCGCCAGCTCCTTACCCGCTTCCTTCATTCCTTCTTATCCCTTCCTTACTCCTGCTATCACATGTTTTAGTAACTGTGCTGGATGCCCTGCCCCCAGGACTTGTCAGTGGCACGTTGTAGTACCCCAAAAACTGTGTTTCTCCTCACCCCAGCGTGCAAGTGAGCAATCTGGGACGAGAAGCTATTCTAGAGAGCAATCGCAAATGTTTCCCAGTGCCCAACACAAAATACCCACAACAGCAGCATATCGCGGGGCCTAATTACCTTGGTAGGTCGCACTGCCGTTACGCTCGGATGTTGGTTGGGGTTTTCCTTTTTGGTTGCATATCTACAGAAAAGATTTTCAATTAGCACTGACCTTTAATGGTCCTACTGGGATTTGATTCCACAGATGCTGAAATGGACCACGGCTTAGATTTTTCAATACACCTTGTTCTTTGTGTTTTCCAACTGATTACGTTCGGACAGTTGGCAGTACCGGGGCTGGTGCATTCAGCTCACAATTCCCTCGCAGTCTCCAGTGCCGTGTTCAAAGCCCTGAGGTATTGTGTCGAAATGCTGTCAAACTCTTCAGATAGATGTATTTTCATTCTACAGCTGCACTTATAACTCAGTCTTTATGGAGGACTACTTCTGAGCTACAATGTAGAAAGAAAGGAATCTGTCTGGGGTGCACCTGCGTCTGTTGCAGGGTGTCGTCACTCCCGGTGCTCTGATTAAGGGGACTCTTCTACCCCTAAGAACACCATGTTTGATGCAATTGTGCTAATAAACAGTAACTGTGCACAAGCTATAGGATGGCATTTTAAACAAATTACACTTACTTGTGTCACTACCACACCACTAATGTATTAAAACTTGGTAGCAGAACTATGCTTTTCCTTTCATGGCTGTCTGCAGGGAACTCCACGCTAACCGAGCGCACGCTAACTTTGAACAAGATGTCCTGAGCATGGGATGAGCAATTTCCTCTCTGTTGAGAAGAAAAAGACATTTTTTTAGATTCCAAGGTGTCATTATAAATTTTGGGGTAGAAAGTTTCTTGGTACCTTAACTAAGCAAGCAGAAGTTTATGGTGTCTTAGGAAACGGACACTAGTTCTGCACAGGTCTACGGCTGGTCCTCGTGGGCTGACCCTGCAGCAGAAGGGGCTGCTCCGATGGGATACCACAGGCGGGCGCTGAGCTGAGCTCAGGAAAAAACGAGGCTTTCATCCTGCTGCTGCGCCGAGCATTCACAGGGAGATCAGACAGGGAGAATATAGCGACGGACTTACTCGTTTATTGCCTGTTTGTAAGATAGGTTCTTGGTTGTATGGTGATTTGCGGATTAACAAATGACTCGTGTATTTTGAGGTTCAAGTCTAAGGTACTGTAGCTGTACTCAGTCTAAAAACCAATGGCAGGTTAATGGTGTTTGAAAATGTTTAAATTTGCATTCTTAATGGTTTAATTTTTTTCCCAGGTGTTACTTGGAAGATGGAGCTTCAAAAGGTGCCTGGCTGAATCGGTCAAGTATTATTTTTGCTGGAAGTGATAAGTGGTCAGTAGATCCTCGAGTGTCAATCGCCACAGCAAATAGAAGAGAATACAGCCTGCAGATACAGGACGTAGACGTGACAGATGATGGTCCCTACACCTGTTCTGTGCAAACTCAGCATACTCCTAGAACGATGCAGGTGCACTTAACTGTACAAGGTATGTGTTTAAACTAATTGCAAATTGTTATTGAAGGTGTACTGGAAAAATCTGTGTTTATAGGTGAGAAAAGCCAGCTAAGCACTTTTTTTTTTATGGATATATGCAGCCATAGACTGTATATACTTTATAGATCATGTTTTCGCAATCCAATCTTTGATCTATTTAAGTCTACCTGCCCTTCACTGGTCATGCATAAAATTGGAATGTATGTTGACAGTCGGTTCCAGGTCCCAGCAAACAGATAGTACTGAATGGATCAGCAATTGATGCTAGCTCTGATCACCTGTTTTTCATAAAATTTCTGGCGTTGCATGGCCTACCTGCAGCCTCTGCTGGGGGAGCAGATCCCCAGCTGAAGTCATTCCTTCTGGGACTAGCAGTGGCCGGGAGTCCTAACAGGCCATTTCAAAGCAGACACGTGCTCTGTTGTAGCTCATGATAGCTGTTCCAGAGCACAGTTTAGTGAAAAACACCGGAACGTGGCTGTTATGTGGAGGGCAAAAATACAAAAGGAAGATACAAGTACAGCAGTTTTGTTCCCTGGAGTGGAATCCAGGTGTCTCTCAGTTTGCTGTAGTCTCCTGCGTGGCTCAAAATGTGGTTGCTTTGCCTTGTGCTCAGCCTGGGCATCGTGTATAGGTGCATGCTCACGCAGTGGGTTGGGAGGTTTCTAGCCTTTGCATTGCCACAGCGACACCCGATACTGCCAGAAACACTGACAGTTTCTTCCTGATGCCCAGACGTGTTCAGAAATAGGAAAGGTGCTGGTCAGGAGCGGTGCTGGGGCCATGCTGCATGCGGCCGTGAGCCGCGGCTCCGTGCTGCGCCCATCGCCCTCAGCCTGGCTGTGGGGTGGGCGTCCTCCCCTGGGGCTCTCACCCAGGTGTCTGCATTCCGCTGGGGTCTGAAAGGCAGAGTATTTCGTCTGAGCACCCCGAGCGTCTCTGGTGTGTGCCATCACAAAGACGGTTATAACAGCAAGAATTAACTCATCAGCAGGATGGGAGCCAGTAAAGCAGTGTTTTCAAAAACAGAAATGCAGAGTTCATTAAGACCAAAACAATCAAGTTAAGACAAATGTAAGCTGATTCTGCTGTAACATAAAAATCCATAGTTCTTCTTTCAACGAGACCCCAGTTTCCTCATGGAAGTGCTAAGATCCCAGTGTCGTTAAGTAGAAAAGTCCATTTATTTCCAGGAGATGGTTTTCTGTTACGAGCGCTGCAGACCAGGGGTGTCGGCTTTACGCAGTATTGATGGTACTGTTCCAGGGTGAACAATTCCTAGTTTTGATTATCTTTGTAATAGTTAATGCCCTCGCACGAGGGGCTAAAAAAATAGTTGGAAATTAATTGCATTTATAAAACATATAAACAGGAGCTTAAAATTAATTAGTCTAACTGCAAAAATGTAGGGAAATAATAACTCAATGGTTAAGATATGCATAATTATTAAGCGATTGCATTTATATCTTCAGAAATGCAAAGTATAACCTAAGGCTTTAATTTATTAGTCTTTGGTGTAATCATCATTAACATTTTCTTTTGCATTTTTATGAGTAATAAAGCAATGAATATAAAACAGAAGAATTGAAATGGCAATCTCTATTAATCCATATGGCAAACCAAAATCCCTTACAAGTAACACGTGTGAAATGCTTCTCAGACTAATTATTCGTAACCGCTGGCCCTCAGACCCTGGTGGTTTGTTTGTTAGGCTGTAACTTTGTAAGCGCTAAGGGTTGTTGTGGCAGAAAGGATACCAGGATGGCCAGAAAGCCATCACTCAGTCATTTTTACAACTTTTCCTCAGAGGCAGCTGTTCTGTGAAGACCTGTGTGAGTACTGCTTGTATGGGGGTCTCAGGGAGCACAGACGGATTTATTTACATGCGGTTGGATTGGGAAGTTGAAATGAGGAAGCTGTGACAGCATCACTTCTTATTTCAATTGCGTATATATTCCATTTCTTCAATACTAATTTCTTCGGTTACATTTTATGTAGGAAGGAAGTACCAGCTCTGTGAACCGTAGCTAGAACAAGAGAACCGTTTTCAAGACAAAGCTGAAAGAAATCACCAGCTACTCACTTTTTCCCGTGTAGTGAGTGCCGTTAGCAGTTAGCAAGGAGGGAAAGCTGCCGAGCTCCCTACGGGTAGGTCTCTGGAGGCAGCCCCACCCCATCTCAGTGATAATTCTGCCACGTCTTCCCATTCCAGCTCATGCTTTGATGAGGCATTACCGTAGATATTAATACTTGTCAGCTGTGCAGTGCCAAGGGTTTTTGCCATGGGTGCCCAGCAGGTGGGACGCGAGCCAGGCCAGTCGTCCCCCACGGGTGGGACCCCACCTCGCACCAGCGCTTGCTGCTGCCTCCGCCCGCCCGGTCCCGCACCGCGGCGCACCTGCGCGGGGCTGCTGCACGCACACCGTCCCACCGGGCCATCCGCTGCCGCGCTGCCAGTAAAGCTCTCGCTTCACCTTCCCCGTGCCGGGGCTCGGGAGGTGCGGCGCGAGATTTGTGTGTGCTTTGAGATGGAGGCAGACCTGTCTGAAAGTAACGGAGGCTGCAAAGGAAACATCAAACAGCTAATTGGTGCTGTAGCTTATGCGTGCTGTCCTCCAGAGCAGGGTTCACAGGGATGACATAATAACATTTTATGGAGGCGGTTTTATGTTTCCCTTTTATATTGTTCATGACTTTGTATTGAAAGATTAGAAATAACTTCTGCTAGTGGGGAAAAATAAATGAAGGGAAAAGCAGATCTTTAGCCAAAGTAAAATGATTCAATCAAAGGGCTGGGTTTCCATTTACACCGTGAATAAATGATCAGCAGCAGATCTGGAGCAGCACATGAAATAACAGGAGCAAAGAGAAATTTTAAAGCAAAGACTTAGCCCTTTAAAATTCCTCTGCCCTACAGGCTGTATTCCATCGAATAACACTGAAAGAAGACATTCTCTTTCTGAAAATAGCAGAACTGGAGGAGCCAGGGGTGTATGCAGTGGGTTGTAAATTAAATGAATAAAGACTTATGTCTGATCATAAGCTCTCAAATAGGTTAAACTCCAGACTGAAAAATTATTTGCTGTGAAACCTCCACTTCAAAAGCTGTGTAAATCCAACTCTGCTTCCCTCTCTGTCTCTCTCTCTTCTTGGTGAGATCTTTCTATACACTGGTCCCGTACCTCTCATTTTGAATATCCTCTACGCTGCTATTTGGGCTGACAGTTTCTGATCTAATTTATCTAAGTGTTTCAGAGAATAAATACATTTTAATGGGTTAAGGATGTCTTAATTTCCATGAGTAAAACACAGAAAGGTAAAGAGGACCAAGCCACAAAATTTCTGCCAGCCTCCCTGGCTAAGCCTGGGGATGGTTCCTGTTTTGTTTTCCTTGGCACGTACGTTCAATAAATCCATCCCGCCTCCATTACTTCTTCCATTTTTATCTGTTTTCTGGCACTTTACAAGAGGATCCCAAAACACAGTTTTGGCTGCATTGGTCCAAATGTTGTACACTCGCAGGTTAAACCACAGATCTTGTGCACAAAAAATTCCCGTCCCGTGGGATGATCAATAAAACAGCTGAAGGTGAGCAGGTGCCGCTCCATCCCTGCCCCAAGTGCAAACACAGGGAGAGACCCAGCCGGGGCGGGTGAGCTGGCCACCAGCAGAGCCTGACATTGAACTGCAGCCTACCCAATCCCTGCAGAAAGCTGTAGCGAGACCTCCAGGTCACGTTTAGGTCAGTGCTACTTACTGCATCGCTAGAGACCTTTTGATACCGTGACAATTATTTGAGATAATTGTTAAAAAAAGAAAAAAAGCCTAGTATGTCTTTAGCCCCCATTTACATCAGTGAAAGAAAAAAGAGATGAAAGAGAGGAAGATAATCCAGCTAACTTTATTTCGGTGACCTTATTAAATGGGAGTGGGAATTATGAAGTAATTAATTAAAAGTTTAGAAGGTAGGAGTTTGTAATCAACTTAATCTACATCAGAGCCAGATGCTTGATCTGCAGAGTCTCGAACTGCAGATGATTTAAATATCAGATGTTTGCTGTAGTAAAGTCAAAAAATGAAATACCTTTTAGCATACTACATTGCCCATAATTTTTCTATGAAAAGGTTGCCATTTCTGCCATTTCTAACCCGGCATTTATTCTGTCAAGGTTTAGATTGCGTCCTCCGAGCTGTGTTTCCCCTTCAAGGTGCAGAAATACTAAGACCTGTTTCCCAGCAGCCCCGAGAGTTAATTCCTCCTGCGAGCCGAGCCGGAGGTCACGGCCCCGCTGCCACCCCCGTGCAGGTGTCGGGACGTGGTGCTGGGCATGCTGGCCACCGGTGGCAGGGGGCACAGCGTGCGACCCCCCCGCCAAGGAGGGCCTCTGGGCTCACTGGGGAATGCAGGACGCATCAGAGCCAGATTGAGGTAGCAAAATGAGGGCTGGGAGGGAATTCCGTTACTTTTAGCAATGCGTGTGGTGTGGATCCCAGGACGGAAGGACAAACGTACGGCTTGAAGGGCAGCACCACTACAAGACCCAGCACCTTCGGCGTAGCAGCCCCGCTGATGACACGTCAGTGCTTTCCGTGGGCACCAAGTGCTGACACTGCGGAGCCGGGGACACAGTCTCTTACACTAGTTTCTTGAGGCAGCAACTTTGATTTTGTGTGCCCTGGGCTGCGCTGGGTCCAGCATGCTCTCGGGACCACGCCGGGAGCAGCCCCGGGGCGTGCGGCTGCTGCCATGCCCCTGGGCTGCCCTTGGCATCACGTTCATGTGTGCAGTCTGTGCTTGGAACTCCGTGCGCGTAAATAATTCAGTTGTCTATGCAAATGCAATTTATAGATTCCGTCAGAAGCCACAACCTATATTTTTGATTTAAACATGTATAATATTTCCAAAGTAATACTCAAGGCCCTTTTTCTGTTTAATAAACCTCCTTAATGTCCCCTAAATATTAATGTATTGATTTAGTCTTTGCAATGTTTGCAAAGTCTAATTTGTTTCCTCAATCAGGCCAAGAGGGACTTGCATTTGCAGCTAACAAGATAAATCTTACCCAAATTTATTTAAAGTGGGACAAAATAAATATGCAAAAGACTTCTAAAATCATATAACAACCACTTTCCAGCTAAAACTGACAATCCATTACTCTTTTAAATTGCCAGCACTCGAGCAGGATGTCAGTTTTCGTTATAAAATTAACTCACAAGTGCCAGCCACTGTTATCATCTTGTCCCTGCTCGGCACACGAAGAACAAGGCCCAGAGGAAGGGTTGCAGGGGTGGGGTGGCCCAGCGAGGGGCTCAGCGGCAGAGCCCCACCACTGACCGCACCACCCGCTCCCGGAGCCACCGGGGGGGCTGGCTGTTACCAGGGGCTGCATCCGCAGCAGAGTTCATTACTGACTGATCAGGACGTTTTCTCCAGTTCTTGCGTTTTTCATCCATTCATTCAATCCCTCCCACATTCGTAGAGCTCAGGGCATTCAAATGAGCTGCAGGGGCTCGTTCTCTCTGAGATGGGTACGTATGGCTTTTACACTTCTTTAAAAGCCTTAAATCATAGAAAATGTTTGCATTAGCAGGTGATCTCATTTACCAGGATGTAAATCGGGAATATTTTATCTGAAGTGCAGCAGGGCTCTGCTAGTCTGAAACTCATAATTCTGTGATGTTGGAGCTGCTTTACAGTCACGGCTGCAAGTGAATTCCCATTATAAGCCTGAAATTTCCATCTTCTGAAATCTGCAGGCAAAGGATAATCAACACAAAATAATCATTTGCTCTCTGGTCCAAAGTATATTAGTTCTGTTACATTTGAATTAATTTGAATGAGTTGTTTTGTGACCTGTGAGAGCCTTACAAAAGATGTGTCCAGCAGAGCCCAAGGTGACTTTCAGCAGCTCCTTGCACCATACAACAGTGCCAGAAGCAGAAGGGAGAAGGGAAAAATAAGGCGTAAAGCAAAAACACGCAGCTTAGTTTAATGAGCATAGTAATTGAACGCGAAGGGCAAGAGTGTGGATGATTAAATTCCGCATTTGGAGTTCGTTAGCTTAGCTAGGGTCTCCATCGCTGGCTCCACAGCACTGGAGGGGGCCGTGAGCAGCCCCATGGCCGCTCAGCCTGGTGAGCTCTACGAGTACGAGATCACCCCCAGCACAGCAAAAACAGCCGGCTGGAAAAGCTGTGTGGCGCTCAAGTTGTCGAAAGAATGACAAACCCTTTTGAAGGAAAGATTTTAAAAGGCTTTTAGGAGACAGCAAATTCGGAATGCTTAGAATTTATCAAAGGGAGCTGGTGGCTGCGTCAGCTCTGGGGGGCGGTTGTCTTCTGGGCTTATCAGCATTACAGTAAGTACAGGGCAAATCCATAGCTTAGCATAAGAATAACCGAAGTGGATGATGTGAATAAAAACTGGGACCCACAAGGATCATCAAATCCAACTCCTGGCTCCATACAGGAACACCCAAAATCAGACCCTGTGTCTGAGAGCATTGTCCAAACACTTCTTGAACTCTGGCAGCTCGGTGCTGTGACCACGTCCCTGGGAGCCTGTCCCAGTGCCCGACCACCTCTGGGTGCAGACCCTCTCCCTAACCCCCAGCCTGACCCTCCCCTGCCCCAGCTCCTGTCCCCTCGGGTCCTGTCGCTGTCCCCAGAGCTCAGCGCCTGCCCCTCCGCTCCCCGTGAGGGAGCTGCAGGCCGCCATCAGGCCTCCCCTCAGCCTGCTCTGCTCTGGGCTGAACACACCGGGGGCCTCAGCTGCTCCTCACACGTCTTGTCCTCCAGACCCTTCACCACCTTCATAGCCCTCCTTTGGATGCTCTCTAATAGTTGTATGTCCTTCTTATATTGTGGCACCCAGAGCTGCACCCAGATTTTTAATTTATTTCTATTTCTACTGAAAGTGCAGATGAGCTCCCTACTCTTCCCCATCTCAGCAAAAGGACTTTTTGTTAAGGAATTTGCAGCTGGAAGGGTTTGACGTGGAACACATGAAGGCAATTTCCAGGTTCGTGCCCCTTGGCAGTGCCTGGCATGCCGAGCCAGTGCCGGGGCTGCTCCCTCTGGGCGATGTTGTGGTCACCGCATGTGCTGCTCCCGCACAAGTTAGCAGCACAAACACTGATAGTCTTTTTCACTCAAGAGTCAACACTCTTTCAAGACTTGCTTGGAAGACTAAAATTAAAAAGCTGTTTTTTTGGTCATGCTACCTCAGAAATACAATCATCAGCTGAAAATAGGCTGTGGCAATGCCGAGACTTTAATTCCAATTACTGTATTCAAATGCAATTTGATTTGAACACATCCTCCAAAAGTTTATTTCATAATGGCAATGAAGTACAGGAGTATTACTTTAAAGATGTAAAATCTGGCTTATCGCACTTCCAAGGGGTTGGTTACATGCAGGTACATGCTCTTCTGACTGGTGTTCCTACAGGCTCTATTATTCCTTCTCTGAATGCCTCTTCACAGTCCTGTTGTTTCAATTAAAGGCAATTGGGCTGGCCTGGAAAAACTGAGATGGTAATTATTTTGTTATTCATTACCATCGCTGCAGTACTGCAAGCAGCTTTGGTAGTCTCTACCCTGAGTAAACAGTGTAATATTTTATTGAGCTTTCTGCTGCCTGTCACTGTGATCACTGTGATTACTGTGATTTATCTGATTCTTTTTTCATTGGATTTCCTGTTATTTACGCTTCTGTAGTTTTAGACTGTCAGTTGACAGGAGAAAAAAGGTGTCCCATGTTTTAAAGTTAATTTTTTCCTTGGAGCATTGTTAACAAAGACAGAAAGTTAAATATATGTGAAAATTATCCCACCTGATGCGCGTTACATCCAGAATCTTTTTTCTCTTGCAGAAAGGGCTTTAATCTAAATGTTTAGTGAAGTTCGGCTAGGGAGCTGCAAAAATGCTTATTTTCCTTTGATAAATTCCAAACATTTTGGAAAATCCTCATCATCTGTTTCTATGAGGTTGGGGAGAAAAGATATAAAAGTATTTTTAGGCTGAAAACTTTGGCATGGTAAGGTTTTCAGTAAGTTCTTCTGCACAGCATTCTGAATAGCAATTACAAGGTGCTACATCCAGCATTCTGCTCATTCCAAACGGGGAAAGAAACCGATCCACATGAGAAATCCATTTCAGTAAAGATGGAATGGAAAGAAACTGTAAAATGGAGCATCCCCTCAGAGAGCACTGCGCCGTGAGGGTGGGTGGTAGACGCGGTCTGCGCCTCGCTCCGAGCACCCTGCCCTGCCTGCTGGGCAGAACGGCCGCCAGCAGCGTGCTTAGACTGAAACTAATGGCAGCTGACATACTAAATATCGTAGCTGAAATACGATAATCTGATAAAAATCTTTTGTCAAGTTCCGTTCATGTTTAAAAAGCAAAATGAATGGCAACTGAATTGATGGTTCCCATCCCTGCTTCCCAAAGAGTGAGGCTTTCCCTGCAGCATCGCTTGTCTTCTGGTGCTGCTGAGGGATGATGCAGAGGATCATGGCTGCATGGGTACCAGGCTCCGTCCACATGTACTTCTAGAATCCATCGCTCATTTGCAGTAACAAATAGACTGTTCAGGGCTGCAGGGCACAAAAGATGACTCATTTTACCACAAATGCAATTAAACGGCACCTCAACGGCCTGCAGATTTGCTCTGTGGGAATCGAGGTGCCAGCCGAGTCATGCCTCCCCTCTGTCATGTTAGCCAAAATCCTGCAGTCGTTGCTTGGAGGGCAGGGCTGTGCCGGCCATGACCCCCAGGAGCAGGGCGGGGGCGCCGGGGGCTGCTGGCCCAGCTGCCCTTTACCTGCGCTCCCACCTGGCATCGGGCGCGGGTGCTGAGGGTGGGACAGTGGCACCCGTCCTGCTTGGCAGGGATGGTAGCGGGCAGGGCAACCCGGCGTTACAGACCACACACCCATTGCTCTGCATGAGAAAGGGGATGCTGCAGAGAGGCTGGGAAAGCGTTCGAAATATTTATTGATGCTGAGGTTCGTGTTTAAAGAGGGGATGGTGTAACAGGACCACCAGTGAGGCCGGGCTGTTGGACCAGCAAGTGCTGTGCAGGCTCCTTGGCAAAGCTGAACGTGGAAATGGCCAGTGTCATTGCATCCATTCACATCTTCAAATATTTATTTTCTGTAGTTATTTACAGAGGGAAAATGAGCAACGCTCTGACCACAAACATCTAGTACTTAAAAATAAGTACTAGGGCAGCAGAAAATAAAAGGGAGACGTACCTTTTGCAAACTTCTTAAAACCAGAGAGAAGAGCACCATGGAAACCTGAGGGCAGAGCCAATTTTGTGTGTTTTCTTGTATGCCGTGACATTGACTGGTTAACAGCAAAGACTTGGAGAATTACCCAGTCTTTTGCTGCAATAATGAAATTCTACATTACCTTGTAAACTGCTTGGCTGGCTGTATTGCAGGTCAAAGAACTGTAATTGTAAACACTGGGAATTTTGTTCCAAGTACCAGTGCAGGTGATTATGGGCATTTGAATATAATTAAAATTACTCTAATTAAACAAACAAACAAACAAAAACCTTTATAACGCTTCACCTTTTGAAATGATTAAAACCTCGGTGCAAGTTTTCATTAACACGTTACTTTGTTGTAGGTCCCGTGTAGGCTGCAGGCTGCTGCTCTGGCTCCGGTTCTGCAGCTGCGTGCAGCCCTGCAGCCGTGGGGTCAGACCCAGCTGCCTGTCAGGGACAGTCCCAGCCAGCAAAAATTCACCAAAGCCCACAAAACATTTTCAAAAGGTTCAAACTGTAAACGCCTTAAGTACAAAGATGATAAACCATGGTGCTGTGATGCTTTCCAAGAACATTTGCAGCAAGCAGTACAGGAGGATGCTGCCCCCAGCGCCTTCCTGCCCTGCAGCTCCCACCCCCTCCTGCCTCCACCCCAGCCTTGCTTCCCACGTTTTACTGCAGACCGAGAGAGAGGGGCTGGGAATGGGGTGAAAATAAAGAGGCTGACAGTAATTTCTTTTAGGGAACCACTGCTAGAGCAATGCAACATGATAGAAATAATACCCCTAACTTTTTGTTACTTCTTCAAAAAGCAGGCAGTTGGCTGCCAGCTGTGTACCCTGTCATGTTCCAGCTCATGGTGCTCTTTGCTCGACTTTGTCACCGCTCTGATTTTGCTCTCAAATCATTCTAAATTTGGTCTCTTGCGCTGTACTGATCAGACATATTGGAAACTTATACAGTGAAAAGTTTTTTACATTAGCTATGGACTAAAATCAATGCATTGTCAACAAATAAATAATGACTGTCCTTTTATAGCTGGACTCTGTTTAAACTAAGATTAAATTTATATAACTACTGCGAAAGAGAGAAAAGCATTATCTTCCATTTTAAGAGTGGGGACCATTAAGGACTAGAGAGAATGAAAATGGACACAATTCACAGCATGAAATTGCACTTACGATGCTTAGCAATATGAAAATCTAGCCAGCAGGGCATTGGTGGAGATAAATAAAATCAGTGGATATTTCATCCACATTTATTTTTAAGTGACGTGTCCACAGTCATATACCAGATAACTGGCAGGAAGAGATTTTAGCGTTCTTGTGCCTTATTGCCATCTGCTAGCAATGGCTATGCTGGGGTGCATCAGTGTATGCGTGTGGTGCTTATGTGCCCAGCAGTTGTATTCAGATGTTAAGCTGAATTATGGCATCGTTCCGTACAAATAGGGTGAATGTGGGGGCTGTGGAGGGGTATTTTGTATATTTGCCTTTTATAACAGATGAGATGCTGTAATTGCGAGGGATCACCGTGTTAGCAGTGCGTGTCTGTAGCGAATGTTGAGAAGTTAGAAGTAAAAGATTTGGCTCTCTTCCAGTCCAACAGGTCCACTTACTGAATGTAATTCTGCACATAACTTCTGCTGTTTCTAACAGGTAAAAATGTTGTGCCCTAAACCCAACCAGCTGTAAGTGTCAATGTTATGTGCTTAAAAAACTAAAAACATTGAAATCGCTGTCTGGAATCCTGAAACCCTATTAAGCATTAATCTTATTGGAATAATTAGACAGTACAATCTGTGAAAGCATGAAATGACTTGTAGTTTGGGCTCTTCACAAAGTTGTTGACAGGTCTGTTTTAGATTTTCCTTTCTATGAAATTTAAACAATCACGCTGTCTTCTTTGAGGAACACAGCTGTAATTAGTCTCTAACATTTCTCTTTTATTCGTCCCTGTACAGTCTTTGCCGATATACTTTACTTTGCTTCTGTCTGCACACAGCTACAGAGGCAGCGTTGCATATGCTAACACCTGAAGTGGTGGTAAAGCGAGGAAGGGCTGTGCACAGCACAAGATGGGACTGGGCAATGCGTTTGCTTTGAGGAGGCAGGAGCACGGTCTCTCACACCAGGGTGATGGTCTGAGCTCATTCAGATGACTCCTCCTCTCTGATCTAACGGGGTCCACAGGCAGCGTCTCTCCCAAATGCACCGTGGCACCACCGTGCTGCACCTTCCGAGGGGCGAGGTGCTGCTCGCGCTCCTCGTCGCTGCGCGGTGAACCCCGCGGGGAGCGCCGGGGAGCGCTGCCAGCAGCCCCCACGGCTGGGAGCTGGGCTCAGAGGTCTGTCAGCCAAACACACAAACCCCAAACGCCGGGCAATTCGCGCTGTAACTCGTTCAGAGTGCCTTGGTGAAGCATCAGCACAGTTCTGGTCTTAAGTGTGTTGGATTTGCATCAGCAGCGTTCTCGTTTAAAATGGACTGTTATTTGAAAATACCACCATCGGCCTTCTTTCAGTAGCACCAAGCCAGATTTGCAGTTTGCAGGGTTGTTTTATTCCCTCCCCCCTCGCCCCCCATCCCAACGTCGCGTTAGGAGCTCGATGCCCGCTGTGCGAGGAAGCCCAGCCCGGCCGTGCCGGCCAGCAGGAAGGTGTTCATGGCGTGGGCTTTCTTGTGGCTGTTGTTCTAAATGCTTTGCAGTTCATATTTCTTTGCCAGCCTCTTCCCACACTTCTTTTCTTTGCAGAAACATCAGCCGTAGGAATGAAACTAGGCCAAGCACCGGTAGGAGAGGAATGGGGGCTGTAAGCAGTGACGAGTAGTAAACTTGGAGGACCCTGATAGAACACCTGGATAAAATGAGCTGGATGCTCCGTGCTGCATTCCCATGTTTAATGCTGGAGAAGCTTATAGCAGAGAGAACGTGTTTGCCTTTTATTTGTCTATATGGTACGTCGCATTTAAATCTGCGTGGCCTGCTGCGGCTCTGCCTCCAGCCATGGTCTGGGCTAAGGAAATTGGGAAGCTTGCGAACCTGCTTTCACATTAATGACATCCTTGAGAGATGGCATTATTATCCAGAGCAGTGTAGAGGACGGTGATTTATATCCTTTGTAGCTAACTGTGCTTTAGGAAGAGCTGGTGCATGACCTCGTAGCGTACTAGAGTATTTCATAAAGCTGAATAAATTATACATAGGCAAAAATATCTACCTCCAGTGACCAGTCCATCAGCAGAAATCCATACACAGGAAGGGGTGGGAAGATCTCATTAGGAAAACCAGATGACAGTAAAATAGGTGAACTTGAACAACTGGAGGTTCTGTCAAAGAAAGCCAATGTTCAGGCTAAGAAGAGGAATTCCCTTTGCTTCAGAAGCAGCCAGAGGTTGCACTGCAAAACCTGCAGCAGCTTTCTGGAAATTCACAGGGATCTCAATCCATAAACATGCACACAGAGTATTAAATAAAGATGTGACCTTTCTGCATTAATTACAGAATATCTGCAGGTGTTTATAGTTGCAAGATAATCAGTCTTGAAAAAGTACAAATATGCGCCATGCTCTTCTTTCTAAGGTTTCTGTGTGGAGGCTGCCTGATCTACCACCGGGTGAAACCCATGACGATAAAAAACTTGCCCACAGCACCGAGCAGTGCACAGAGAAAGTCCATTGCCGAGGATATTGCTGCAGCTGGTTCTGTTGCATGTTCATGTGTCTTTCCCTGAGCTATGGCAAACTTTTCTGCATTGCACAGGGGATTTAATTAAACAAAAAAATAACAGTTGTGAATTAGCTCTTTAAATCCCACCTCCAGTATACGAGGATGTGGTTCTTCCCTTTGAATTTACTTGTTGCTACATCTTTGCATGCCTTTATGAACTGGGGACTTAGAGGAGAGGAATGTTTTGTACTAGGAGTTTCCTGGATTCATGGTTATGAGAGAATTGCCAAGAACGAACAAGCCTGGGGAGGATTGATCGAAGCAGTTCCTTCTCATACATGGTTTTCTTTCTGGAATCCTCTGCAGCTTAATTTTGGTTTTCTGGCTTAAGTGAGGGAAAGAGGATGATGACGATGTTCTAAAGCAGCAAAATCCACCAGTAGGAAAGAGCAAAATAAATGTCTATCTTTAAAAAGAACTCACGGTGTTAGTTTAGGAAAAAACCTGGAAAGCGAAGTCACAGACTCCTACGGTAGTGCGGAATTGTAAGGAATTTGAAAGAAAGCTTTAAAGGTCTTGGCTTAAGTGTTTCCTGCTTGGAAAATCTCCATTTGAAAAAGCTCCTCTTTCACTGTACAGCTTTCCTAAAGATGTAAAGAAAACTTTACGGCCTTTATGTATCCGAGTATTCTGGGCCAGCAATGCAGAGGTTACCTGACCCGAGGTACCTGCGGGGCTGCGCGGGTGCCGTCTCTGTGGGGGAAATAAAGATGCTGTTGTTCCCAGTTCCACCATCTGAAATACCTTCCCACTGAGGCCTAATTTTGGAGGGTTTAGTTTTCTAAATTGGGCCTTCAGCAGAGGAAGCTTCTGCTCAGCTCTCCAGCTGGCAGCAGGAGGAGGATCTTGCCCTCAGCTCAGCGCTGCGGCGTGGGAAGCTGGAGCCTGCGTGCGCCTCCAGGCTGAGCGCTCCCCGCCTGACCTCCAGCCGCCCCATCGCCCTCCAGGCCTCACGTACAAGTACAGTGGATCTGCAGTACTTGCAGGAATGTATCTGAAATTGTATATCCGAGCAAGGATTTTATGCATTGGGAAGTATTTCAGGGAAATGTCTCGTGGGTTTGGTATGTCTCCATCTTTAGGTAACAAAGGAGCGTCAGATGCAGAGTTACTGCTGGGGTGTCCCGTTTGTACTGACGGCCCCGGTGTAACCAAATGGCTGCAGCTTTCATCTGGAAAGTGCCTGCACGTGGTATATGAAACTAGTTATAATAGCATCAACAAGTTGCAAAAAGCAGTCCGGTAGTGACTGCAAGCATGAATGAATCTGGAATCCCTTAACAGAAAGAACAAAGGAAAGAAGTTTTGGGTATGTATTTGTTAGTACTCGGGGTTTATGGTAGAGAATAGTCCTAAGTATTCGTCTCTTTTCTATTTGGTGACGATTCAGAGTTTTGGAATATATTAACTACGGAAATATTTTTGGCTCTCCTGCCAGGAGAGGTGGCTGTGTCAGCGGCCATGATGTCCCACTCTTTGTCCAGTGCAAGCACTGAGCCCAGTCTGCAGAGACAAAACACATCTCATACAAAGAACCGAGGGAATCAATTTCAGCAGAGAAGTTCGGCGAGACCCAAGTACTGCCATACCCAAACGCAGCTGCAGGCTTGCAGGATAAACTAAATCAGAATCCTGTTTGTAGCAAACAGTAAATCGAAGACCTCTTTGAGGCAATTAGCAAAATCAGAGCCTCCTTTGAAGCAAACAGGCATGAAAATGCCGTTCTTGCACTGATTTTGCAAATGCTTAATTTTAAACTTTCTGGAGTGCCGTGCGGCGTGCTCACAGGGCAGCAGAGCCGAGCATCTAACACAGCGCTGAGTTGGGCGAGTTGTTTTTTCTACTCATCCAGATGTATAAGCGTATTTTCAATATAATGGGTGACGAAGGAGAGTTATTGAAATAACCCCCACTCCTGGGTGAGTTAGAGCTGCAGCCAGATGCCCTTTTGGATTTCCACCTTACATCCAGTGAGCAGTGACAGTGACGAGTGGCAGTCACCACGGGGACCGGGGAAGTGGCAAGCAGCAGTAAGGGGCAGAAAGGCGGAAAGATAAAACCGTGGCTTCATCCAGATCTGAGGAAGTGTACATGTTGTTGTTCTTCTGTGATATTTAATTCCATCTGATATATCCAGCACAACACTTGGTTACAAAGCGAAAATCTAGATAGTCCCTGTACCCTAAAGTCACAGTTCACATCTTTATCCTTCAATGCTTTAGTAAAACCATTTAATTTTTAAAGGGCTTATATTCACATTGCTGCTTTCATCAGATAACGCTCAGGATTTGAATATACCTCAGGATTTTATCTCCCTTTATCCTGCGTGACTAAGTGGTATGTTGTTCCCTTGAAAGAACAAGTCGTATAACACTAACTGTTCATTTATGGGAACAAATCCTTCTCAGGAGCATTTTGAGGACTTTCCTTAAAGGAACCATGTAATAGAAACTGTATGACTAAAATTACTGGGGCTGTATTTCGTGTATATTATAATTTATGATCGAGTAACAAGGATAATAAATGGTACAAGATATAATATATTACACACCACACAAGAAAACTCTGTAGCAAAATGAAAACAGTATAGCTTTGATTTTTTACACAATCCTATAATATGACTCTACCTCCCATTATACTACTGCTCACAGGCCTTTTATCCTAGCTATTCAGATGAAGGCTTGGGAATTTTTGCAAATAGAATAGCCTAGCCCCATGGGTAAATTTTGAAAACTGTGCTCAAAGAGATGCACATACAAAATTTGTTAAGTTAGGACATATTTTTGGCATTCTTTTCTCATGTGATGTTTTGAACATTCATCGCTTTGGGTTAATGCGTTGGTTTAAAAGAAAAAAAAAAAAAAAGAGAGAAAAAAAATGAACAAGAGAGTTGTGAACTTGAATTTGAGTGCCCAGATTTGAATGGATTAAAAAGCACTTTAGGAACTGGATAAAACAAGCACATTCATAAGTCTGTGATTTTTAAACATACCTCAGGGCCGGCACTGCTAAAGGCATTACAGAGAAACAAAATGAACAGTTAAATTTTGGCTTACTTGTAATGCTTTATAATGCTAAGGCCTAAAGTATAGAAATGTAAGGCAGTTATTACGTTGTCCCCAACAGATTACATGTTTTGTTGTCTTTAGGATTCAGAAATGTTCTTATTTTACTTAGACTGAAATTTTAATGATCTCCACTTTGCCTTTTAAATATATTAGTTCCCCTTCTCTCATCTGTAAGAGAAAACTGGAAAATTTCCTTAAAAGTTGGCAGATTTGCTTTGTTATGTAAAATAGATCCTTGGGGTGGAAAAAAGAAAGATATTTAACACAGAACTTCCATGATGTAATGAAACACTTGTTTTATGAAAAAAAATAATCTTTCTGTTTGAAATAGTTCAAAGGAAATTTGTTGTTTTGTTTTGGCAGTGAATTGGATGTATTTCATGTGTTATACAATGCTTTGCCCAGAAATACCTCGAAATCCATGCGTGTGGTAAGAGCAAGTGCTAGGGGAAGCGTGCCTCGCCGCTTCTTTGTGAGCAGTGCCCAAGATCTTCACAGTCTGAAAGTACTTGCCGTAAGTCTCTTCCTGTATCTCTTTTCAGATTAAAACCTCTCTTTAAGTTAAACAATTTTCTGCACAGACACCCTGTACCGCTACTCATGCAATACTCTCCAGTGTTAAACGCAGCATTAAATAATGGGGCACTAATTGCGCTGCCTTCTGGACGGCTCCGCTGTCTTCCACAAGGCTGATAAGAAGGTGGCTGATTGAATCAGGCTTTTCCAGGAAGATGTATTTTCAGTATAAGACCATTACAGCATTGTCCTCAATGGCTTATTCTCTTTATTGTGACACAGACTGAATAGAAATGAAGAACAGAATGGGTACATAAATACTGTGATTAATATTTAATATAGCCATATAGATATTGCTATGCTATAATATGATCCAAATAGATATTCAATGCAAGCCAACTGAAGAATGCCTACAACTCTAGGTTTACCAGAATTGTTTTGTACCGCACATGTAATCTTCAAATGTTACAGTAATTTATTTCCCAATGTTGTATTCATCTCAAAAATGTTGTAAGGTGCTGATCTTTTTAAAATTTGCTGAAGATTATATAGCTTGCTTAGACAAATACACCCCTTTGTCACAGTGACTGAAAAAGCAGAAATATTAGGCTGCAAATTTTAGCTATTTCTAATACAGCCTTACAGAGTATTTGTTTAAAAAATATGACCATTATGTATGTTATATCTAACAAGCCTTCCTACCAAAACCAGCTTTGTAGAATAATGATTTTAAAACATCCAGTTTCTGTATCTGATTGACTACAGGCAATGCTTTAATAATGTTGGTGAAAAAAATACAGGCCCAAATTTGGGAGATGGAAAGATAGGAACTAAGTTCAGGGGTCACACAAATACAGTGAAATGAGGAAGGTTTCACCCATAGGCATCCAGTCCTTTCTGTCAGGAGTTTTAAAGCAGTTTATAAAACCCAGATCCCATTCAAGTCAGTGTTAAATTTAAATGCCATCATGTGAACAGGGTCATATTTGTCATTTACTTATCACACGATGTGGCCCAAGGGGTGAATTAGGGATGACAGCCCCCTTAATGAGATGCAGGAACAGATAATTAGAATAACTCTTTAGAAATCGGTGCCTCACGCCGTCAGCTTCTTCAGCTGTCCTTTTTAAACAAATCCTGTAACCTGAAAAAGGAACACGGATTTTGGCTAAGATTTGGTTAAGATTGAATGAAACATTCTTATTTCCCCAAAGATATGTTATTCGTTTAAATCCTCAGAAACAATAATTTCTCAGTTCTATGTGAATTTTTTTTCTAACCTAACAATTCAGCCACTTGTTAAAAAGCAAACAAACAAACAAAAACCACTTTATTCATCCAGATTTACCATATGAGTTTTCGTCTCTGTAATGCAATGTTCAGGTAGCTTTCAAGTGACACACAGCGTGATCACGGCATATATGCTCCCCCTGCTTTGTGACATTCCTTCTTCTAAATAAAAATGTATGGAAAAGATAAGTTAAAGCAGTAAAACGCATTCAATATATCACTGGGGTTACATATTCACGGGGCTCCCTGACTGCATCCCAAGTACCTGAAGGCGCATGCAGATTGCCAGCCCCGAATGAACAATTCACAAGTAAGCACGGCTCTTCTTGCACCTCATGCACCTGCCCATTTTGAGTACTACTAGGTACAGCAGGGATATTTGTACACGTAAGTGTGATTCCAGCAGGCAGATGGAAACATATTTAGTGTTTTGATGTGATCATTTCTGCGGGCCACTTGCACACGGTGTGTCTGGGAGGTCTGCTTTCTGCTCTGTAGCAGGCTTGGCTTGTTGGTCAGAGGTGTTGCACCACTTCTGATCGGCTCCCACAGGTGCACTTGGCAGGTTTCTCCCATCTGGCTTTTCTTCTTTCGTCTCCATTTCTAACGGAGACGCTCGTGGCAGTGTGTGCCAGGGGCTGCAAGTTGGCGGAGCGGTGCCCAGAAGCGCGCCGCCTCCTCCGGACTCCTCTGAATGCCGGGCCAGCTGTAGTGCGTGAGCTATGGGAAATTATTTCCTTGCTCATTCTGCTTAGAACAGATAGGCTGAGTCTGTTATGAACAAGAGGTAATTTCTTACTCAACGTTTCCATTAATTTCTGTAAACAAGCCGCTAGCAGCTAAGTTTCTGTGTGAAGAGATTCCTCACTCATTTCAAAGGGAAAGATTTTGGTTTCAAGGAACTCGGGCTCTCTGAGGGAGCTCTTCACACCCCAGTGACAGCTCAGCAAGCAGAATTTGCATTTTATTTTACTTTAAAAAGGCATAACAGGAGAGGCAGCTATCTCCCTTCCCGTGGGATTTATGGGAAAGTCATGTACATTGACATGGAAACAACTGAAACACGGGGAAAGTTGTGAGGTTTCTTTCTTAGGACAGGTATGGTACCGTCTGGTTTGAAATTCACATCCTTCCCTCTTCTGTCATGATCCAGGATGGTGAGAAATGACATCCAGTGTGTTGTGGCACCCATACGTGATCGGTCTGCATAAACACAGTTTTGTTTGGCTTTACAACTGCTGCTTTTTATTTATTTGGATTGTAATCTTCCCTTCTCTCTGTTACGGCATTCACATTTGGCCACTAGAGCCAGCAGCACCTGAACTTGAGCATTCGATGGCCCTCGTGGGTCCCTTCCAGCTCAGGACACTGCGATGCTGTGGCTGCGTCACGCACGTCTGTGTGTGCCTCCTCTGACACAGACCCTTTGTGCCAGGGCAAGGAGCCAAGGAGCTCAGAACCGAGGTTAACATATTACCTTTTGCTTCAGCCATGATCCCATAATCTTTCCTAAATGAATGTAAAAAAAATAGTTCAAGCACAAATAAAAAGTTCCATAATTAATTCATAATTTTAGACAATTCTATCTGCTCCAGAACTGCAGTTGTATGGACAGAAAGGCCTCAACTGGTGAAGGGGTTTTAACTCTGTGAGTCTTTAATCTATTTCCAGCATGGAAAAATTCATTAAAATGGAGTCCCAAAACTAATATTTTACAGGATGTTCTTAATAACCTCTGCTGCTGAGCAGTGGAAAGAATAAAAACAATGTTGAGCAAATCCTCAAACCCCACTCAGCAAACACCGATTCCATCCAGACAGACGTACCCACCGGTGGTAATGTTTGGTCGCGAGGCTTTCGCGCTGCAGAGGCGCCTTTTAGCAGCTGGACAAGTCTCGCTAAGGATCACTGTTAAATTAAAAAATTAATTAAAATTGAAAATGCTGATGGCAGCCCCCCAGCCCTGGAACACCCTAGCAGTGCATGACTTCATCAGGCCACCGGTTCCTCCAGCTCCACAGTTCTTCCAGCTCCGTCTCGCACCAGGGCTGCTGTCCCCGAAGGGTCTGCCTGCGAGCGGCCCCTGCCCAAGGCTCCCCGTGCAGGTCCCGGTGTCCCTGCTGCAGCTGGAACAGAAGCTGTATCCACTGCCGCGATTCCAGGGCTGAGTCATGGTCAAGTTTTCACTGAAGTTAGGAGTTTAGTCCTTGGGCGCAGCCTTCAGCTTTTCCCCAGCATGTGCTGGTATGTGCGTATGAATATTCCCATTCATACCAGAGCTTCCCAAGTCGATGCAACATCGTACTGCCTGCGGTTACACGCACTGGGGGGAGTTCTGCAGCGGCTCTAGGGAAGAAATTAACAGCATGGAAAGCAGTCCCGGCTTTAAATGCTATATAATCATTACAAATTTCTAGGCTACGTATTGAGCATAAAAATACCAAACACATACCTACCCACCGCCTTAGTCAGGGAACAAGCCGGTATGCATGCGAGCTGGGTCAGTTCATTCAAAGCTGCACACGCACCAAACGCAGCGCCGCAGGGGAGTTGGGGCTGACGGCCGGCACCCCGCGGGCACGGGAGCACGGGAGTGAGCCGGGACAGCACGCGGGGCCCGACCGGCCCCGGGGCCGTGGGAGCACACAGAAGCCTCGGGAGCAACGCGGGGAGGGGCCGGGGACCCTCCTTCCCCTCACCCCCGGGGTGCTGTGTCCTCACCCTCCTTCTCTGCCTCCTCCTTCTCTTCCTTCTGCTTCTCCTTCTCCACCCAGCCTGAAGGCGGAAGGAAAGCCGACGTTCCCCTGCTGCTCCCTGCATGGGGAGAGCACCTCCCTGGGACAGTCTGACCACCAGCAGGGGCTGGCGGTCATTACTTATGGGAAGGGGCCCCCAGACAGGGCAAGATGAAGTGAAATGCGAAGGTGCCTCACAATATGGTCACCAACGGGTAACATTCACACCGAAGCTTCTGAACCTCTGACAAATTACATGGGAAAATTAGGGGGGAAGATGAAACTCGGTATCTAGCTTTGAAAAGCCATCTACGGAGGACCCCAGAAATCTTTAAGCAAATGAGCTTAGCTTTTGAAAAATGGTCTGGAGTTAATGCATTTGGAGAAAAAAAAAAATCTCATAAACAGGTGAAGGATAATAAAGGAGAAATAAGCAACATTCATTTTTAAAGCAGGCATTATGAAAGACCAGCCTAATCTCCTTCCCAAGGTAACTTGCTCCTGGGAAAAGGTCAGGCAGCAGATGGGAGTCACACCGTGACGTTAGGGAGGTGCTCACACAGTCAGCCCCGGCTTTCTCATCCAAAAATGAGGGAGAGACAGTCCAGAATGTGTGTATGCAGCTCGTTAAAAATAACGCTGGAGACACGGCTGTCACTGACTTACGGTCTGATGAGAGGGATACACTGACTGGGTCTGCTGTGATTCCAGGAGGATTTGGTGCAGATTTCGGTGGATGAATTTGGTGACATACCGGAGAATACCTACATAATATGCAGGTGACATTGAAGTGCGAGTACTTGGGGCAACAGGCTTCAAATCCAAGATGATGGATTTCAGAAATTGTCCAGAATCAATACGATGAAATTCAATAATGACAGAGCAAGAGAGCAGCCTTAAGGAGAAATCAAATAAACAAATGCGTGGAAACTGCCTCGGGCTTCAGAAGAGGTGAGGGGACTTGTGGTGGGCCGTGAATGAAATCCCAGACAACGACATGAATACTGCTGGAAACGAGCAGCTGCCATCCGGGTGCAGTCGTAGGAAGCGGCTGCATGGGAGGGGGTCTGTGCCTCTTCTGCTTCACCTGTCCCTGGGGAAGCCTTAGCTGGGATAGGATGCCCAGTTTGGGAAAAATAGTGAGATGTGTCCTTCCTGCGCAGCAGCGAGCGCTGGGGGTTAAAGCAGCCCTTTAAATCTTCACCCGGCTGTCACACGGCGGAGGCAGAGGGCAGGATAAACCCCCAAAAACCCTCAGAGCAAGGAGAGCCGGAGCAGGAGGCAGCGTGCGGTCCTGTGGGGGGACGGGAGCCCGGGCAGGTCGCCTCGGGAGCTGGCCACAGAGCAAGGCGAGGGCTGAGCCGTGCCCGCGATGCCCTGGCCCAGCCGGGGGCTGACGTGGGTGACCGGGGCAGCTCCTTCCTGCTGTTCTCACAGAAGCTGGCCTACGCACCGCGGGCCCACGCCGCTGTTGAGGCCACCCTGACACCCGACAGCGTCTGTGAAGGACGTGCGGGGGGATGCGGGCTTCGTGGGTGGGGGCCGGTGGGCCATGGAGCCGCGGGCTCGCCGCTGCCAGGCCGCTGGGACAGCTCGAGGAGCAGAGGGCAGAGCGCTGCCTTCAGAGACACCTAGCATGCAACGGAGCCGGGCACATATCGGGGGGTCCGGAGAAGGGGGAGTGATGCAGTCAGGGATCTGTCAAGGGAAATGATTTTAATAACTATTTTGGGAACACAGTGTAACTGTGTCACCCGGCCTTACTGGAGAAAAGTCAAACCCATAAAATTCTCCGAAAGAAAAAATGTATGGTTACAAGAAAGCATCTTGGATCGTTACAGATCTTTTATATAGTTCATAACACAGCAAGAGTGGCCACGAGTGTATTCTTGTTAATCTGCCAAAAACGTCAAATATCTCATGTTGCCTGTCAGAATTATCCATCGTGTTTACCTCCAATTTTCTATTCTAAAATTTATTTCTATCACTAGATGTAGTTTATATGTTGCATAAAAATATCCCGGTGCAAATCTCTATGCCCACTTACGTTTTATTTCATTTCCAAAGTCTAATCCAAACCAATTTCAGCATTTTACCTGCTTCTCACTTCTCTATGGGCTCTGTTTCTGTTTGTGCACAAATATATAAACGTGCACAACAGCAGCAGCCTGCAACCCAGCCGCCTACAACCTGCACACCCCAAATAAGCAGCCTTTCCTTTTTGCTATGAACACAATTGTTGCTTTATCTACAATAATAGGGAATGGGAAATACAGCTTGACTCCGAATTGTCACGTTACATTGCGTTGGTTCGAGCAAACTGTGATTTTCTCTGAGCTGAATTTAAATCAGACCTCACAGCATTTTGGTTATTGACTGGGAAGGAAGGAGGAAGAGTAGGGGGTTAAGCAAATAATGCGTGTATGGCCTAGTCTAATAACAGCAACTTATTGACACCTTCTGGAGAAACGAGGACAGTGTAGCTCGCAGCTAGCGGCACAGGAAGAAAGGAAGGATTAGGAACGTTTTTGGCAGGCTGTCAGGACTGGGACGCGTGCTGCTCACAGGCACCACGCTCAGCCCTCGCCCCTTGCCCTGCCACCACGGGGGCAGGCGCCAGCCCCAGCACCGCGGGCTCTGCGCTGCGGCTGCTGCCCAGGGCCAGCCTCTGCTGGGCTGGGGGGGAGCTGCTGGCTCAGGGGCCTCAGCAGCTGTAGGCATTTATGTAATGGCACCAGATGTAGGCATTTATTGGTACCAGATGTAGGTGTTTAATGGTACCTCGCAGAGGGAAGTGTCTCCGTGCAGATCTATTTATACCTCTTTGTTTCAAGGTTATTGTCCTCTTCCAGCCTATGTCAGCTGAACTGCAGAGAGGTCTTCAGGAAGTTCCCATAGACTGTGAGGTTTTTGAAGCATTCTCACTCTTCTATGCAAATTTATCCAGTTTGTATTTTAACTGAAAAACGTTTATGCTGTTCCACCCAGCTGTTCCCTTCCGACCCTGCGTAAGGACTTTCTTCTTACTGTAGCGATCGTTCCCCTGGAATGCTGGTGTGTGAGGTTAAGCTGGGGGCTGTCATTTTCTGAACGAGACTGCATGCTGTATTATTTCTCACCTTTGACCATTCTCACATTTTTAATCACTTTTCTCTTTTTGGTGTGCCTATTTCTGTAATGATACACCATTAAAGTCCCACTGTAGTCCAGGTGTGGAGGTACTGAATGTTTGAAATCACTAAATTGGAAGGAATCTTCAAGAACAACCTCTGTGTCTAATCTTTGTTTACATTTTTAATGCTTTAGAATAACTTCAGTAGCCAAACGCTGCCACTGCTTCTGCGTATTAGGCTTTTGCATTGATTATCCGCGATAACGCTTCCCCACATACCCCTAGGATTTAGGTCCGTACAGCAGCAGCCGTGCCGGCGTGAACTGAGTGTCCAGTGCAGGGCTGGGTTTGCTGATGTGCAGGAGGATTGGAAGCAGAAAATAAACCCTCACAGAATCAAAATGAGAAGTAAATTTCTCATAATTTGGCTGTGAAATAATGAAATAAATCACTTATTTATCAGTCTGTAAGGTACACAGAAAGAGTCCCTGATTTTTCAGAGTACTTTCAGATCAGTATGTGCTAAATGAGCTTAAACAATGCAACTGAAATAGAATATCGTCTGCGACTCAGACCTTTTACTTTGATAGCAATCAGTCACCAGCTGGGAAAACTTTAGTTTTAGCCTGTAGATTATTGCTTTCTTTTTTTTTTTTTTTTTTTTTTTCTTTTAACATATCCATGATTAAATCCTTAGCAGTGGTTTGATTGAAGAGCATTGCTTACTGAACGCGAGAGGCCTGAAAGCGTCTGCGGGTAGTGGGAGAGCTGGGCAGCGCCTGCTCCCTGCGGGTGGCACGGCATGAGCCTGCACACAGACCTTCCTCTTCTTCACCCCCACGGGAAGAATTCCCAGATGAAATAATTATTTTTCTGTCCTTGCTCTGACAACCCTTATTCTGCACAAGCAGGGCTCCTCTCTGCAGCTAGAAGGCATCCCTCCGGCCCCTGCCCAAGGCACACGTGTGGGATGGGAACGCTTCGAGGAATTACCGGCTTGCAGAAACATGCTTTTCTCATTTCCTGTCATTTCAGTTTTTTACACCAGGAAGACAACGCTACGTCATCCCATAGGAGTGCTATTAGAAGTAGGAATCAGCAAGGTCTCTTGTAACTCAAGTGCTCTGCTTCTCATTTTAACCAATTTCAGTTGTGCTTAGAAAAGTTAGGAATAATTACATCATCAACAAAACAGTACCTAATTATTTTTAGCTTGCTAAGTACAGCTGAGATTGTGGCTGAAAGAAGAGAAGTGCCGGAGTCGTAGGGAAGCGCACTCGGTCAGAACCACCATCACCCGGAGGGGACGGCCCTGGGGACGGGCAGCGGGGGCTTGCGGGGCTGCGCCTCGCCCGAGCCTCTGCTGGAGCCCAAGGGGACGAGCGGGCTGGGGAGCCAGCAGCAGGCACCGGAGTGCGCCTGTGGGCAGCTCCCCACCTGGGGAAAAAGATGGAAAGCTGTGAAAGAAAAATAAAATAGCGCTGGCTTTTTGTTTCTGTAAGGTTTTTCTGCTTTAAAACTAGATTTTTGCAAATCAATTAACAGAAATGGCTACTGTATTTTCTACATTTCTTCTGCTTTACAGAGCATCAAACTGCTGATAACAAATCCATCTCAAGGCAAAGAATATAGCTTTTCTATTTCTGTATTTTCTCAGTGATAAATTGAGTACAGTAATGAAAAAATGTAGGAGAGTGATGAAAGGGCTGCAGAGAGAACAAGTGCTCGTCCTTTCCCTTCTCTCTGCATTTACCAAGTGAACAATATGAGTCACAGAAAATAGGGAAAATCTATGGCATCAGAAATTGAAGAATGATTATCTGCAGAGAGCCTGCTTCTTCATTGATGGAAAAATGGTTGCATGACAAAATAACTGTGGGTAGGAGATGAAGATCCTTGATTTACTTTGAAAAAAGAAAGCTGTCATGTTCACCTTTCAAAGAACTTCCAGCGTCACAGCACATCGTGCCCACCAGCCTCTGTGCAGGGCCCGTCCCCTCGCGCTGCAGGGCAGGCTCCTGCTCCGGGTGAGGGTCTGGGGCTGTTCTCTGCCTCCCCTCCTCTGCAAGCTCTGGGGCTTGGCCCGAGGTGCTCGCTGCACGGGTGGCTTACGGGTCCTTGGGGCCTTTAATTTGATCTCTCCTTGCGGGTCTGCATAGCACAACTCTGTGGGACTTTTCTGTGATTTAAGGCTGATATATCCAAAACCGTCTAAAGTAACCCGATTGCCGATAACAGGTAATTTACCGATACCAGGTAATTTACAGATTACGTACGCAGATAACACGATAATGAACGTCTAGCTAAAATAGAGGTTATTACGGTACTTCATACAAATGATGGTTATACTGCTAAGGATATGAAAGAGGTAAGAGGCAAAGAATTTAATCAAAACCTAGCAGAAAAGTACTGCTTTTATGAGGTTTTCCTCACACTTTTACGTTGACACAAATTGGGATAAAAAATGATGAATCAAAACATAGCCATCTTTCTTCACTGCCCACCCACAATTTATTCTATCGGCAGCAATGTGCCCGTGCTTCTCCCGCACACAAGACAAAGTGTGCTTAATAAGTGAGAGGTGGGGACCGTAAGGCAGTGCTCTTCAATCATGCTGCTGTTAAGGATCTAATCATGTAAATGCAAAAAAAAAAGGAAAAAAATCTCCTCAGTTTCCCAGTTGGTGACTGATTGCCCTGGAAGCCAAGGTCTGTGCCACGCTAGCACACACCTTGTTATTTAGTCTACCAATCTCCAAACTGTACGAAACATGCTCTCAAAATCATATGTTTGGGGTATTTTATAGGCTCCTAAATACTGGGCACAGCTCACTATTCCGTGTTGTCACTCCGTGCTCCAGCGGGGCTGCGCTGGGCAGGGCCGGCCCCAGCTCGCTGCTCCCGGTCCCTCTGCACCAGGACCTGGGTGCCTGCTGGGGCGCGCGGCCAGCGGCGGGGAGGAGAAGGTTCTGTGCCGTGCCAGCTCCGGTGGAGTCCCCGTATGGCAGGGTTTGGGGCAAACTGAGCAGGATATAGTAATATTTCCTGGGTGGCAATTCTGAAAAAATAATGAAAAAGAAGTATATGGAAGTGGAGCCGGCTTTTTAAGTGTTGACAAATGATTTTAAAACTCTAAAAAGCACAATTATCTTTTTTTATGATAGTCTGTGGTGCAATATGTTCGACTACAGAAATGATTTTGTTGGAAGAACCTTTTTGTGGTGCTTCGCGTCGTGGGCTGTTGTTTGTTTTTAAACTAGCTGTTTTAGCTGTGGCATTCAGAGGCGCACAGAGGACTGTAAAAGTTTTGTTTACCGGTCCGAGGATGAAAGCGGGGTACATGTTTGCCAGAGAGACAGAGGATTTATGTAGATACAAATAATCCTAAATTCTCAACAAATTGAAGGGCTTTTTAGAACGGTGAAATAGTTGCTTGCCTCTTGCAGTATTCAAAGCACCCTGACTTATGAGAACTTCGGCATTCCGTACCGTAATGCTGTGACTGTCCCCTACCTCTTCACTGACGGTGACCTGCAGAGTTCAGCCTTCGGGCGCTCCTCGCGGCCCCGCTCCAGGAGCTGGCAGCAGGCAGGGCTGGGGGCGGCCTCGCTCAGACACCCCCAGGGGCAGGGCTGGGACTCGAGGGCAAGCGACGAGGCTTCGCCAGCACGCGCCGGCACCTCTGCAGGGCGCACACCTGCACCTCTCCCGGCTGGCCAATTCCCCCTCTGCTGGATTAGCGGTATCGGCTGCTGTGCGGGACTTTGGCCAGCGTAATCTCCTGGAAATAAACTACATCTGCTTCTGCTAATTAATACACCTCACCGTAGTCGCCATGGTCTGCAGTTGGCAACGTTACGGCGTTTCTGTTGCTTGGCGGTTGTTATTGGTGAGCTCTGCAGGCGGGGGGATGGCCCCTGCAGGCGCTGCTGGCGGCTGTTGTATCCCCCTGCACTTACACGTGGCTCAGATGCAGTCCTTGTTCCCAACAGCCACATCTCAGCCTAGGAGAAGTGGTGTTAGTCTTTTTTCAGAAAAGCTTTCCCTTGATTAACTGTCTTTTTTTTTTTTTCCCACACCCGTGTGTTATGGTTGTGTTTGGTTATTCGAGTCACAAGTCGCTTTGTCTCTAACACTGACAGAGAAGGAGAGGAAAGAAGAGTAAAATCGGGTTTTCTTACCAAAAAAAAAAAAAAAAATCTCAATGCAAGTGCTTATGCTAAAATTCATGAAAACTTCTGGAATGCAGGATCGTTTGTAAAATGAAGGCTTTCCAGATGCTGGGTGATCTGATGATTGCAAGCTGAAGCCATATAGATTCTCAATTAGTGGCAAATGGAGTTCATCACTGGTTTTAATAACCCTCATAAGCACATTTTAATTTTTTCTTTTTATTTGTCATACAAACTAATTATTATGTCCAAGCCATAAAAAGAAGAACAATAATCTATTTCTTATGTCATGTTAGTGATTTCCAGATACTATACAAGTTAATGAAATCAATATGCATATTAGGAAAGCAAAGCGATAAATTATTCTGGCTGCAAAGAGAAATCAATTTTCCCCTCGTTGTTCCCAGACCCCACACCAGGCAGCGCGGGGCAGAAGCTCCCTGCCCCCTGCTTCCAGCGCTGCAGAGTGTGGGCTGGGTTCAGCTGTGCCACGCCGTGCCGTAGCGCACTGTTAAGGCTTGTCTGGACTTCGTTCTCATTCCGTTTGTTTTAATTGCTTTGGGAAGCATAAACAAATTTATTTCAGTTACAAACAGCCCAGGGGAACATGAGCACGTCGCTGTGTCCCTCGTTCTGTTGGCACGCTCTCCAGTAGAGGTGATGCACTCGTTGGGTGCAGGGGTGGCTGTAAGCCGTGGTAAATCCGTGAACAACGCACTGAGAAACAACAGGAGCTGAGTGTGTCCCTTCTTCTTGCTGTCCTATAATGCTGAGAAACTACGTCCTGAAGTTGTGTATGATGGCTGCTCGGACAAAGAATTGAAAAACACAAGTAATGGAAAACGCTGGAATGTTGTGGGTGTTCATCGCATACCGAAATGTTTCAGTGAGCAGCCAGCCGCGCGGGGAAGGCGTGCGTACAGAACTCTGTAAGGGGGGTTTGCACCTGAGGGTCCTGCTGGGGCACGCGGGATGTTGCATTGCCTGCCTGCCTCGCTGCGAGGTTGGAGCACCCTTTGGTTCTCTGCGTTGCTCTTTTGCTCTGCGTTTTTCTCCCGATTAATCAAAATTAAGTAGAGCAATGTAATAGACTGCTTTCTGAACAGAAAATGAAGCTTCACTAAAATGTAAGCCTTTTTCTAGATTCTTATCACTTCAAATTTCATCAGCGAAACCCGAAAGTCAGTTATTTTTTTTCTCATTTGTTTTAGATAACACAGAAATGTTTCCATTTCTTGTGGACTCCTGGAAGACGACCGAGGGCTAAAGGGCCGTTAATATTTGCTATGGCTGGCAAAGTAATGTTGGGAAGGTACCGGCGGCTGGGGGGCACTCAGATCCTTCCATCTCGCAGAACACTAGGTAGGAAAGAACATCTCCGTGCAGCACTCCCCACGCTCCTCCAGTGGCTGCGCTCAGGTCCAAGGGCAGAGGGCGGCACCCTGCAGGATCAGGCTCCTGGTGGGTTCGGCTCCAAGTTGGTAGCAAGGTTACACACAAAGTTCTTAAACGGGGGCATTGTAGAGCTGGTGCGTTCTGCTTTGGGAGAACTTCTTAAGCTCCTGGTTCTGTTTTCTGGAGGTGCTTTCTCACTGCCCTGCGGCGCTGTCTGGGTAGCGTGCGGCTGGGCTCCGCTGTCCCCGCTCTCGGCTCTGGTTCTCCAAGCCCTGGGGAGGTGCTGTGCAGTGTTCCCAGCACACCGGGCCTGGCTGCCTGCGCTGCGGGCATCAGCTCACCCGGGAGCATCCCCTGGCAAGCAGCGTGCACGCAGAGCGAGTGTCACAGGAGGAGTTTAAGGGCACATTTTGGGAAGCATTTTGTGGCTGTGTGGGCTCTGTGCAGCCAGGTTTTCCTGGAACAGCCCCCAGCCCCCACGGTGCTGCTCCACCTGGTCCCACGCTGCTCCTGCCCCCGGGCAGGCTCTGAGCCTGGCCTCGTCTCCCTGCTGTAGCAGAGAGTGCTGGCTGTGTCTGAAAAGTTCGTGTTTTCAGCTGCGGAGCTACGTTTCTGTAGGCAGTCTCTGCTTCAAAACTGGTCAAAGATCCTTAAGAACCTTCCTGCTCCAGCCCGGCAGGCTCTGGAGGTCTCTGCTTGCTTTTGCTTTGTTTTGCTTTCCCTGTTGTGTTGTTCCCTCCGAACTCTTGCAGAATGTGCTGAGCAGTTCCTGTAAGGCTGCACAGGAGCTGCCATGGAGAGCTCTCTGCTGCTCGGAGGAAAAGCACCGGGATCAATACAGAGCTCTCCGGAGGTGTAGCACCGTGCAGCACGGCAGCTCTGTAATTTGAAGCTTGCAGCAGGGGAATTGGTGCCCAATCGCTCAGGATACTTAATTGGAAAGCCAGGCCGTGGGCTAGGCTGTAGCAAGGCAGTCCTGCAGCTTCCCGGCTGTTCCCCACAGCAGCCGCCCTGGGGCTGCCTCGGACGCCCGTGGCTGTGGCCGTGCTGCCCGCACAGACCCCGGCAGGGCAGAGCCACCCCCTGTGCTGCCGCCTGTCCCGCAGGGTCTGCGCATCCGGGATGGACCCCGGCTCCTGCGGGGACCCGCGGGGGCTCCTCTGCCTGTCCGGGAGGCAGATCTCCCGGCTTCGCCCAGGCTTTGCCCAGGCTCGATGTGCAAGCTCCCCCATCACGTTTAACAATGCATGATTTGGCATAGCTACAGAACGCAGACATCCTGCTCTGATTCCTTTCTCTGTTTAGTTCCTACGCTCTCCATACCTTGCCCTAAATGGGGAAGTATTCTTTTAAAACCATCTTAAAAATGTTAATGGCTGTAAAGCACTTTTCATTTTGGACCCCTGCGCAGAATTCAGCTGTGACTTTAATTCATCTGCAATCCCTGCTTCCCATCGTGTTCCTCACGCCTTTCTTTAATCTGTTTGCTGTGCAAGTGTTTATTCGTTGCTCTGTTGCAGGTTTTTTCTGACCCTCTCCGTCTCCATGTGGGAGGGGTGAAAGGCTGGGGCTGTTCCAAGGGCTGGAGGGGATTTAATCTGTCAGGGGAGCTCAGCAGAGCAAATATTAAAAGCTCAACGTGCCCGTAGATCATAGCATTAGAAGGTATTATGGGAAGTATGTATACAAAATGAACGGCTTTTAAGTCTTCCTAAAATGTTAACCTTGCATTGTGATTATGCATACACGTTCCAGCCGTAATTAACACATTTCACAGATGTTGGTGATCCGGGGGTAATGATCCCTGAGAGTCAGTAAAGAGCAGGAACCCGAGCAGCCCACCAGCCTGCCACAAGGTATTGTCCTGAGCATCGAGGTTCCCGAAATGCTTGCTAGAGAAGCCAATTTCTATCATAGCAAAGTTCTTCACAGAAAGTAATTGATAAAATCTGCAACTGTTCACGGGTATGATCCTCCTGCCTAATTCCTGTATCTGTACAGAGTTAGGTTACCGAGCGGGACTGCTCCGCCAGGTTTACCTGGGCGTTACCTCAGTTAAGGCAGCGCTTGTATTCATTTGTTCTCTAATTCCGTTGTGGAAATGAGTAAATTGTGCAACCTGTTCAGTCTCATTGCAATAAGACTTTCAAACATCTTCTACTAGATTGTATTTAATTTCCCCATTACCAACCCTAGATTAAAGCAGAACCCAAGCAATTAGAAAATAAACAAGGCATGTACTTGAGAGAAAATCACTTAATCTGCACTCAGTAAGCCTGAAAAACTCTCCGTCACTACCGTGCCACAGCTGAAATCTCCCCTTAAAATACGGCAGAGCTCCTGATGATAATCCCCAGAAGGAAGCGAGGGCGGGTGTCTGTGGGTCAGCGCCCCCGTCTCCTGCAACACCCGGGCCGTTTGGCCATGCAGCCCTCGCGTCCCGCAGCCAGCACGAAGCGCACGGAGTCCTGCACGGCACCGGGGAAGCGCTGGCTGTGAAAACAACTCGGATCTGGCACCGAGCGTCCTGCCTGGGAATCTTGTCCTTCCTTCCCCCTCGAAGCTCGGCCGTGGTCCTGCCACAGGCAGCTGGCAGGCCGTGGGGAGGAGGAGCGCCCTGCGGAGCAGACGTGGGTGGGTGCCCAGGACATCAGTGGGCACCCTTACGCTGGAGCCTCCCTTGCCAAAGCAGGAGAGGCTTTGCAGGGTTATAACAGTCCTACACGAGGCGTGAGTGCTATTACCAAATACCACACGTTTCCAAGTCATGTATGCGCCTTGTGTTGGAGGCACTGCATGGGGCACGAAGTGCCGCTAGCAGGGCGGCGCGGCCTGGAGGTGCCAGGGGCTCACGGCGAGCTCTTGCTGCGGGGAAGGGCTCTGCCCTCCCAGCTCCCTGCAGCCTCTAGGATCAGGCACGTCTGCCTGCTTTACGCCTCCCAGTGCCTCTGCAGAGGCTGGATCAGACGAGGCTGTGACCAGCTGCTCTGCTGTCGGGGTCAGTGCCCTCGCACCTCGCGCTCCGGCTGCCCTCCCCTGCGGCTCTGATCCCAAACCGCGTCTCCTGCGCTCCGGCTCCGCAGCGCATGGCGCAGGGGCGTAGCGCTGGCACGTGGGGAGCGGACGTTTCGCACATGCCTGTGCCGTGGCTGCCTGCCTGCTCGCAGCTAGGGGCACGCAGGATGTGCACAGATGGATCGGTCAGCAAATTAATTCCGGTCCAAAAGAAACGGCCAGTGAAGCTGCTGAAACCAGCATGTTCCCTCCCCGCTCCATGTTTATGGCTTAATTACAAAATTGTAATCAGCAAAAAATCCAATTATCATTGCAGACAGAGATGGGGCGTGCAGCCCAGCCTTTGGTTGGAGAACTTCAGGGTACTGGGGACTTTGGAGAAGAGGCTCTGCAGCGCTTCCCTTTCACCAAAAGTCACTCCTTATTGCAAAGAAAGCATACAGACATTCTGCTGAGCTGACACCAGCACAAAAGCCGTACTTGCAGCACCTGGGAGGGATGGAGTAGGTAATTCTGCAGATTCTGGTGGCAAAATCTCTTTTCAAACTCCCAGATGCAATGCTTCTGTACTTGTAATCCAGCTCTTCTCACAGCTTTTGTATGTTCTATCGGCACTGCCTATATTCGGTGTATGAAGGGAAATACTACATTATAACCTGAAAAGGGAGGTGGCTACCATACGTTTTAGTAAACGTTACTATAAAATCGTAGTGCACAACTTGCCACCTTTACCAGGACACTTCCTGAAGAAACCGAGCTGCACGGCTGGCCACAGAGGCTGTGATCTCGGTGCCAGGCACACTTTGCTGGCAGCGAGGGGCCGATGGAGCGTTTCATCGGGGAAGAGGTCAGCACACGTTTTAAGAAACAGGACGAGGGCACGTATGCTGAGGCCCCGGGTTATTTACTTGGTGCTTCGAAGTTGCGATGAAAATAAGGCATCCTATCCTGTGTTCAAAAAGCAGCGGCAGCCACAGGAGCAGCCCGGCCCTGCAGTAATTCCCACCCCAGCAGTATCGTTATTACGCTGCATCGTTTATGTGCACTTGAACGTAACGGCGAATATAATTCCAGTCCTCAGAAATGGGCAATGAGGCTCGGCGAGGTGCCGGCTTGACGTCAGTCCCAGCAAGGTGATGGCTCCATCGTTCTGGTCTCTAGGCAGAGCTACGGGCTCAGACGTGCTGTCACCTCCCTCAGGTCCCTCCCTGAGAGGCTCCCGTCTGCCTCCCCCTGCGTGGGGGCACCAGCTGGCATCTGCACGGTTCCCGGAGGAAAGTTCCCGACGTTTCTCTTAGGCACAGAGGTTCCCGTGGGAGTGCTCAGGAGGGAGTCACAGGTGGGCGTGCGATAGGGCCAGCAGGAGCCTCCGGGTAGTCAGGTCCTTCCTAAACCATTTAGAAATTCCTAAATAATTCAGGAATAATAATTTAGCATTTAGGTCATTCCTAAATCATTTAGAAATCCCTAAATAATTTATCAATAGTAATTTAAAATTTGGGTCGCTCCTCCTCACACGTGAGGGATTTTGTAGCCACACCGCAGACACGTCCAGCAAAGCCATTCGCATCCCCCCGGCCTCCCCTGGGGGAATGGGGTCATGGCCCGAGGAGAACGGCAGCGCCGGGACAGAGGAAATGCGGCGGAGATAACACGGCGGGCGTACGTCCGCGCGCAGCATTGCGCGGAAGGGCTCGCTCGGCTGTTAGCCTCCTTCCACTGTTCGCCTGTCAGGATGATTCAGATGGTCCTCGGAAGAGAGAAACAAATATTATCGAGGAAGCCTTACAAAAATTAAGCTTGTGGTGCTTAAATCATCCGCAGAGAAAGATGAAAAGGGAGGCGATTTATCATGTTTTATGGGTCCTTACTCATAGGAAAGATACTTGATAGTAAGGGGGATGTTCAGTCTTGCAGACAAAAACATAATAAGGTCTGATTTCTGAAAGCTGAATTTAGTGAAATGCAATTTTGAAGTAAGATGCTATTTCCCGGCAGTGAAGGGGGTATTTAATCGCTGGCAGCGCTTACGGCGTGGCAGCGCGAGCATCGCCCGGCGGCGCCGGGATAGGCAGAGGCAGCTCCCTCCAACGCGTCCTTTAGCCACGCTGCTGGGAAACGTCTGGAGCCTGCGGGCGTCTGAGCTCAGACTGCCCCGAGCAGCCCCTCTGGCCAGGCATCCCCCGGTCACCCGAACTCCACTCGGTCAGAGCAGTGCTCCAGGACTGTGCCGTGCTTGTAAAATCACCAGGGAACGATTTTCTGAATGTTTGCCTTCAGAACATAGGATTTTATCACAATCCAAACATTGGATAAAATAGTACGGATTTGGTTTTTGAACATGGGCAAAACCCACCACAAAGGGCGAGCGGCACCGCGGCGATTCAGGGCGCAGGGGGGTCGTGGCACTGCGGGCACGGGGGACATGGGAGGCACGGGGGGCACAGGGGGCACAGGGGGCACAGGGGGCACAGGGGGCACGGCCTCCTTTAGGGCAGACTTTTGCAGAATGAATTTGAGCAATGGGCTCGCTGCAGGGATCCACCAAGATACCCAGTTAAGAAGTTGTTCCTTTCCTGGAAATAAATCTGTTGCGCTTTCCAGCTCCTGCGAACGCTCTGCAAGGACTGGGTGCTTTTCCAGGTCATGAAGGGAAGGAGGAGGAGCGGATTACTGCCTCCTGTGTCAGTGGCTGGGTGTCAACCTGTTTGAACTTCAAAGGGTGGCAACAGTGAACTTCCCTCTCATAGGAGATGGGGAGGGCTGAGGCTGCCCCAGACCTCTGATTTCCCTGCAGACGTGTTTCTCTGCTAATTAACGGTACTCCACACAGACTTTTAATTTTCTTTGCTCACAAATGCATAGCCACGAGCAAGCACCAAGAATTTGCAGCTTATTTGAAGCCTTCTGACCCCAGCTCATTTTGATGAAATAGCATCCAGTGACCAGTGACAGGGCTGGAGAGCATCTGCAGGTGGAGATCCCAAAGCACGCAGAGCCTCTCAGGGCGCGTGCCTTGTTTATCCCAGAAGACGAGGTGTCTGTCCCTGCGCCGCTGAGCAGAGGCAGCCCGCGTCCTCCAGCTGGGCACAGAGCTTTGCACCCGCGCACAGCCAGGTCTGTGCCGTGGCACAGCCACCAGCCCCAGGGCTCGGCGCGGGGCTGTGCGTGGGCACGGCCGCGGGGAAAACTTCCTGACAGCGTCTGCCGGAGGCTGCATTCAGCATCTAAAGAAAAACCCACCACCACCACAAGCGGCTCACTGGAAACAGCGGCTCTGAGTCATTCCGGCAGCTTACGAGCGTCTGATGGAGGGACGAGAGCAGTGTCTGATGGTGTAATGCAGCCACTGCCTTCGCTCAGCTGCTGCAGGTGCTGCTGCGCCACCCCAGTGCTAAACCTGCAGCTGCCCATCTCCACCCCATGTGGGCCCTTCGCACTCCGTGAAATGCGGAGTTTAATCTCTGGAAGGCAACTTGCTTTCCTTGACGCTGCAGGTTGTTATTTCTGAAAAGGCTCTGTGCTTCCCCGAGCACACGGAGGGGATGCTAACAGCACGTCCCAGGCGCCTGACCAGCTGCTGAAATGGTTGCACGGGTGTGCGTGCGGTGGGTCTGGGCTGTGACAAGCGGGAGCAACCCGGTGAGACACGACTGTGGCCTTAGGGAGAGTAAAGCTCCAGTTAGGAGCGCCCATTTGGGAAGCAGGACGATCAGCATAGATTTCTCTTCTCGTTTCATTGGTACTCGTTTATCTTGCAGAATGCTTTGGTTTTAGATCAGTCGTTACGGAGGGTTCTGAAACACCCACATGTCCGAGCCACGTCTGCCACACGTCAGTTATTTATTAACTACAGAACGGTGCTTGTCCGAAACATCAGTAGGGGATGACTTGTTTCGGTGTCGATTTGGTTTCTATAGCAAGCATACGGTGAAATATGTAAGGGAATAATAGTCCAAAAAGAATAATAATTATGAAATCCCAGATCCCTGCCTTTATTGCTGGAGTCCTGAGATCCCTTCTTCCCTGTTTAAGGTTGCAAGACATGGTGCACGCCTGTAAGGGCAGGCCACTCACAGCTTCCCCTTATTTTCCATCGACACCGAACTGTTGTCTTACAGCCAGGTGTATGAGTAGTACAGAAACTGGAGTAAGTGTAATATGCATCGTTTTCAAAAGTAGCAGAAAAATTTCATTTTGTTGTATTTTCAAGCTGTCACAGGCCAGCTCAGCCTTCTCCCACGAGAAGAGCATCCTTCAGTTCGCTGGGAACCCAAGAGCAATGCCTGCCCTGCACAGCCCGGAGGAAATCGCTGCTTTCTTATTTGCAGCATGTCGACTCCACGGGCTGTGCATCTGCAGACATGACGGGAGTAGCAGTGGTCACACCGTGACACGATTTACCTAGCTGCATTCAGCACAGCCCCACGCTCTGTGTTCCTGCAGGTAATGCCGAGATGCGTCACGGCTCTGCTCCGGGGGTCCGGGGAGTTGCTCTGGGTCAGCTGCTTTCCCTCACGACTTCCTCTGTTTCCTTTCAGTTTCCCCGAAGATATTTCGCATTTCAAGTGACATCGTTGTGAACGAAGGCAGCAACGTTACCCTCGTGTGTCTGGCCACGGGGAAACCAGAGCCTTCCATTTCGTGGAGACACATCTCACCATCTGGTAAGCACACGTTTCTGTCACTCGGAGCTTCCTGCAGAGTCTCTCCAGTGACAGCTTTTTGCATTTTCGGTTTCGGAAGTGGGGCAGCGTTCCTTTTGCATGCCTTGTAGTGTGTGCCTAACGGGGCTTGTGGAAAAGGAAGGCTTCCGCGGGTTTAGGCTGAGATCACTGAAAACTGTAATGCTACAGTAAACTGGGAAGGTAGAGAAAAAGGCATCCTAAACAAGAATACGTTTTTAATTTGGGCCTGGGCAACTCCCCGAGGACACGGGTTAGAGGCAGTGTCAGGAATAGCCCAAGACCTCTGAGCCGAAGCTCATTTTAACAGGCTGCAGACATTTATCAGATAAACCCAGCCAAGGAAATAATGAAGAACGCAAAGGAGTCTGTAGAAGTAGGAGTGAAGGCTGGAAGCACCAGCACGTCATGCACCAGACTCGGTGGAATTTCACTCCCGTTCGACCTCTCAATCACTCCGTGACACGGTGTGGCTTCTTAGGATGCTTTTATCAAACACACTTAAACGTACATAAGAAAAACTGCAAACACAAGGGCATCTAAAACTACCGCTTCTATTTAACCTGCTGTTTCCTTTTGTGCTGATGAACCCCCTCACGTTTGAACACAAGGTTTTGTCCCACACGAGCAGCAGCCCCGCGCTGGCTGGGTGCAGCCCCGGCAGCTCCCGGTGCCGAGGGGTGCGCTCCCCTCGCGGCCCCTGCCTGCTGCCACCTCCCGCGGCTGCCGCACGCAGCCCTGGGTGCGCGGGATCTGTTCCGGGGCTGTGCAGCTATCGTGCCTTTCTGTTTGCTCACACAACTTCTCTGCAACCCGTGTAATTGCAGGGAAGAGCGGTTTCATGGGCTATTGCAGCTTTCCTCAGGGTGTCATAAGCCCGGTAGCGGTTTCTTCTGCGAAGTGAGAGTTGGAAAAAAAAAACAACTTTTGACCTTTAAGACAATGACAATGAATTCTGCTGGAAGTGTCCATCGAGGGAGTAGGGAAAAAATCAGTTGCAGCAAAAAATGGATTTTAACTAAATGTCAAATAAAATTTTATTGGAAATCGTGGTGATACTTCAGAGTAATAGCTTAAAGCATTAGGTTTCCTGCAGAAAGCAGCCTTTACAGGTTTTTTTGAGAGGGGAAGAAACAGAAGAGGAGAATTAGTCCACTCAGACTGGAGAAGGGGCTTGAGAAGGAGCTAGATCCTCCTCATCTTGAGTCCAGACAAAATTGGTGCACATCATCACGAGGGCTTTCAGTGAACCACTGGTTCGTGTCGACCGAAGGACAGAATGGCAAGAATAAAGATGCGATCCGTGTGGCAACGGACTCCCTGCACGTACCACAGTGGCAGTGGAAATGAAACGCGAAGAAAAGGCACCCGCACCTCCCCTGGGGCAGGCTGGGGGTCCCCAAGGCTGTGCACAACCTCTGCTGGTGCTTGGTGCTCACTTCAAAAAAAGGAATTATCTATATGTTTAAATGGCATTTCCCATGTTTCAGCGTGAACCCTTTGCCTCTTGTCCTGTCACTGCCACCTCTGAGAAGCTGAGTCCATCGCCTTCTGCCTCCGTCAGGTACAAGACCCCGGAGCCCTCTCCTCCGCAGGCTGGACACGGGTGGTTTCATCCTGGGGGTGTCACGGCGAGTCGTTGGCATCCAGGGTCCTTTGCCAGGAGTACGATGCTCGTGTTCATGGCTTCTTCTTCCTCCCGCTAGTTTGCCTTCAGGGTCCATCTGACATGCCCGATGCCGTGCCTGTACACCTCACCCTCATTGTTCTGCAGCTCCGTGGTACCCCAGGCTTCCTGCGTGCCGTGCCTTCTGCGTGCATCTGATGCTGCTCCTTGTCCTCCCTGTTACCCCGTGCTCTTCCCCAGCCCCGATCCCCACCCCGTTACCCACCCCGGGCACACTGCTCACGGCCACGGGGTGTCCGGTGCTGCCCCGTGCCCGCCCCGTGCCCGCCCCGTGCCCCCGGTGCCGCAGGTTGGTCTGGTGTAGGGATGGTTATAAATGGCACTAAATTCCAATTAAAGGCAGGAGAGTTGAAAACCTCCGACTTCTGCAAGGGTTTATATTTTGTCTGCAGCAAATAACCTTTATCTACACATAAGCTTCATCGGCACTTTATAATTTCTATCAGTTTTGTCCCGTAATTCCCAGTGGCACTAATGAGGATTACATACAAGCATCACGTCTAGAATACAACACTAAATTATATTAAAGAATTGTATTTATAATATTCTGGAATTGTTTGTCAAAGCTGCTACTGGAAGATAAGGAACTGAAAACTCTGAATACAAATGATTCAATGTAGACTAATGCCAAAATATTATCATGATTTGCATCAATGCAGCCTTTACTGGGATAAGGTCGGATTCAATTTTTTTTGAACAAGAGATAAAATGAACCTTTCAGAGGAATAAAAATAAAATGTATTTAGAGGTGATTTTTAACTTAGTACATAAATTATTGGCCTGTAATCTTTATGGTGCATGTTTAACTTGCAGTCATTATGTAAATACATTCATTATATAAATATTCATTATAGAAAGCCATTATGTAAATCCACAAAATCTACACATTCAGCATAACACCATAAGGAACACGGAGCTGTAGCTTGTAATCTGAAAATCTCCTATTGTTGAAATGTCATCGGAATAAATTGCAGGTATTACTTATTTTGTTCTGACATTTAGGAGCAAAGTGCAGCATCAATAGTTTAAGAATGAAACCAGAATTTTAAAGAATTAAGGTCTGCCCGAGCCATAATTCCGGCGCGTACCACTCGTAGGCACGGTGTGCCGTTACATTTTCATTTTTGAGAGGCAACCTCTGCAACCGCTCCCACGGACAGCAAAAACAGAAGCTGTTGCAAAGACTTTGGATACGTGTTACTGCTTGGCAAAATCCGGGCGCCTTGCACGGTGCAGCTCCTTCCCAGCCGGGTTCTGCCCGCATGCCCCACAGAAGCTCTCTGCCAGGAGCCGCGGTCTTGGCAGTGCTGCCCTGACCTAACACTCAGGACGTGGCGGGCCCTTCACGTGCTTCTGTTTGAAGCCAGCTCCCTGAGAAGCGGAGCTGCTTCCCCCCGCCCCGCGGGGTCTCTGGCCGTGTCCGGCTCCGTGTCCTCCCCTGGGAAGGGCACAGAGCGGGCAGGGGCCGGACACGCGCGGCTGCGTCCTGCCAAACCGGCTGAGTCCCTGCGTCCGTGCCGCAGGGAGCAAGGCTCTGGAGTGACGCACGCCTGGCGTAGGCAGTGCTGACCAGGGTAGGTCTATGTCAAATGCATATGGAGAGAGGGGCACAATTGCAAGAGCAGCCCCACCTTGACTGCGTTTAAGGTGCTTGTCTGTGCCATCGTATTTACCACCAGTGTTTTCAGATGAAGCTTCGAGCATTTCAAACGAGCATTTTAACCCCAGCTCATTCATGCTCACGCCGCATCGTTCCCAGAGCGCTCACGAGCAAGGTTAGGATGTGCACGCTCCTGCCGCAGTCCCTGGCAGTTTAACGGGGCTGGACCTCCCGAAGCAGAGCCCCCACGCCCCCACCCCACGGCTGTGGGTCCCCAGCGCTGTGCTGACCGCCACGTCCGCCCCCATCGTGTGCACCACCGCTCACACAGACTGAGCAGCAGCCCCTCAACAAGCCAGGTGTGGTGGTGTGCATTTTGCTAGCGGGTTTCACAGCTGCAGGCAGAAAAAGTGACTGAGATCTGAGAATGTCCTTTTCTCCGTAGTTCTGTGAGCGTGCTGTAGTGTTCGCTGCCCCCACTGTCGTGGCTTGTTCCTACCGAAGGAACCAGTCTCCCCCCTGCCTTTCAGGACTCCTTGCTCTGGATCCTCAGCATGGTCCCTGCTGACTTCGAGCTTCATCTTTTCCAGGACTTCCCTGTCCTTTTGCCTTTTCTCACAGCTTTACCACAGTTGTTGCCAGTCTAGTTTCCGGTTGTTTTCCTAAAACATGAGGGTGAGCAGCACATACGTACACGCACGCATTTGGGAGTGCAGTTTTTCAGGAATTATTAGTGTAGCCGAACATAGACAGGTTTTGCCATGCCGAGTGAAAGGCAGCTCCCTACCACCGGGGCACTCTTGTTTTGCATATGCAAAGTAAGAGACTTTTCACAAACGTTGAGGAGAGCTGCGATTTCCCAGAAATTGCCCTGACTGTAGGCTTGAACGCGTTCGCATCGTGCTCCCTCTCACGCTCACATTTCTCTTGCCGTTGGGGTGCGTGCGCGTGTGTGTGATCGGACTGAGCTGAGCCGAGCAGCAGCCCCATTGTTTCTGGACAGCCCTAAAGCTGCGAAGATGTATTGCGATAATGGATCATCATAGCTCTGTCGTTCTGACGATGTATTAGTGTAATACATCTTTGGCGGGCTCCAGTGATAGGGCTGTCTGGGAAGCTGGGGTCTGAGAGCTGATTCAATTCAATTACAGGACAAAAGGCAGTGCCAGCCCCCGAACACGCAGCGTGTGATTCCTGCGAGACGCAGACTGCTACAGAAGGCTGGGATTTTAGCCGGGGGGGGAGTGTGAAGAAATCAAAAAGGCTTTTTTTAAACTTCTAGCTAAATCCTAAGAAACAAACAAAAGCTTGATACGAGCTCAGCTAATGTCAAATATTTTGTTCCATTTGCACTTCTGCTGGAGAACCACAATTTTTCAGATGTTATCCACACATCCACACGTGACAGAAATAAGAAGCATTTCCTTGACGTGCAAGTACTCTGAACCTGGATTTTCAGGCTGAAAATTCTTAACTGACATGAATTATTATCAGATTTCCAGGGCTTTGTGGGTGTACAAAGTGTGAACTTGTCTTTTTAAATGCTGCTTCTATTGATTCAAAATGGTTTTAAAGCTAAAAGTTTCTGCAGAAAAAAATGTTTCTGGCTTCTGTCTTTTGCCCTCCTAAATACTGAAAAGCTACCAGGCAGCACTGCTGGTGAGGGTGATCCCACACCCACGGTTTCCCCCAGTACACTTGCTGTGTGCACGATGCCGCCTCTGGGGGGTCAGAAGCTGCCACCAGCCACCCTCTGCTCGCTGCCAGCGCTGCCCAGCGGAGCTCACGCCAGCACTGACCACGCTGGGGGCAGGAGCTCTCCGCAGAACCACGTCTCCCAGCTTCACAGCCCCACGCCCAGCCGGGTGCCTGGGCAGCCTGGGAGCACCTGCAAGAGCTCCCTGGGGGGGGGGCTCGTTGGGGCACCAAGCCTCATTCACTGCACCTGCATCGTCCCCGAGAGCTTAAAGCAGGTATTTGCGTCCTGGCTTCTCGGCTTGGATTTGCAGTGCCCAGAGGCACTGAGAGCCTGGTTCAGTGGTCTCCCTCCTCCAGTGACCCCACCTCGCTTCTCCAGTACAAGGAAAAGCTTTTCTAACAGTGGCGCCACCTCTTCTCAGCGGGATGTCCCACAGGAGAGGTCTGAGGGCAGCTCTGAGCCTGGATCCAGCGATGCGCGGAAGGGCTGCGGGGTGTCACGAGGACCTGTCCCACTCGAGGCGTGGGCTGCTGGGTGGCCCTGCCGCCCGCCACCCCCCTACCTGTTGGCAGATTTATGGCCGCGTCATACCGAAAGCGAAGCTCGTTCCCTGCAGCTGTCCGGGAAGCAGAACGTGAAATAATTCAGCGCTCTAATCTGATAAGCAGCGACAGTGATGTGCCTCCCTTATGCCACCATCACTCATCTCGCCGGCAACAGCTTCATTATGGGCCCGGCGCTGAGCTCCTCGTTCAGGTGAAGCATTACCCGGCTGAGCCAAAACATCTGCTCCTTGCAGCTGAGCTGGGAGGGTTGGAGACGAGCCAGGAAGCCTCCAGAGATCCACCAGGGCGAGGACGATCGGCACTAGGGTCGTCTAAGGCCGGGTGGGCAGGGGTGCCGCCACCGTGGCTCCGTGTGCTCCCAGCCGCCCACCCACGGCTCTGTGCTGGCTGCGAGGGGACAGGGACAGGCACTTGGCTCTCCAGAGGGTGTGCCTGGGACACCTGGACACGGCTGCATGGGTAGATCAGCCTGCTTACATCCGCTCGGGGAATTAAAGTTTTGTGATTAATATTTGATATGAATTTAATGGCCCGAGTGTGATTCTGAAGTGGAGTGTTCAGTTGTGACGGCATCACGTGCGGTCCCGTAACATTAAACAGCCTGGCAGCTTCCCAAGAACCCAGGAGGAAGTGGTGTGGAGTTCTACGCAGAGTAAATGAGGGGATTAATTAATAGTTTAAAGACAGCAATGCAAATATTAGCACTTAATATAAACTGCTTGTTGCGATTCTTTCCTTTGCCTTTGGATAAAGGAAAAATAATGATCCTGCAAAGTCACACCTCACCCATACAAACTATGATGGCTTCTGATTTCAGGCTACGGGCCTTTGGGCCTTTTTTTTTCCTTAATGACACTCGTAATACCATTGCTGGGGGATACGCGGCGTATTAGGATCCAATTAAGTGACATTCAGTATCACGATCCGTCGCACCGGGGTCAAGTGACATTACACGGGCTGCGATTAGTGGAAGAATTCTTAGAAAAACGTCGTTACCATCAGGACTGTTCCTGAACTTTGAGCATCCCTTCAGGAACAATTAAAGGTATTCCTGGAAATCCTCATGGCTTTTAAAAACTTTAAACAGACTGAAAAAAAGCCTCTTGTTAGAATACAGTTGTCAGGAGAAGAATATTCACGCTAAGATGGTCAAATAATTGGGTCTTTGTGAAGGAGCTGAGGGCTGGGAGTAAGACTACAGTCTTAGTGATAGAAGGAGGTGAAAACCGTACAAAAGCATTGCATAGAAATAATGAGGAATTTTTGACAATTTTATAACAACAGGAAAGAATTTCTTGCTTTTCAATAAAAGTGGATTCGCTCATTAATAACTCATAAAATGCTATGAAAAATTAAGCTTTAATGCGTGCTTAGTTTACTCCGCCTGGTATTAGTTCAGTTTTATTTGAGAAATAATGCACTCCTGAGTGAGCGATCTATGAATCATTGAAGATATTTCAGTGAAACCAAGTCTTTAGTGTTCAAAACCAAACCAGACAACTGCAGCTTCCCCCTCTCTCTCCTTCCTTTGATGGAGCATCCTTCATGGCTGTTTTGAGATGCTGGGCTTTGAACAGAGCGCGCCAGTGCTGGGGCTTGCACAAATATTTTGAGAAAAGTAACAGCTGATCTCTAAAATCCAGAAAGATTCTCCTTTTTCCTATTTAACTTCTCAAATACATTTTATAATTATTATTCCTTTATGCATTCCTACCTCGCCCCACGTGGCGGCTGGAGCACCTCGTGCCATCCCTGCCCGGGGGCTGCAGGCAGATGTCGCAGGCTGGGCACACTCTGGGGACGTGGCAGCAAGCGAGCGGCAGGTACCGCACTCGCAGAACTTCCTTTTGATTTCCCAGAACCATCTCTTCTGGCCATGTTTATGAATAAATCATACTTTAAACATATTGAGAATTATTTTAAAATGCACACATTTTATAAAAACTGGAAATACCTTCCGAGGGATATGAAGAAATATGAAAAAAATAGTCATTAATGATTCATTTAACTCTAGTAATGCCTCCAGTTTCAACAAACTACAGGCAGAAAATTAATGGGAGGGATCAGCAAATGTGCTTGAGTCGGGTAGACCTAGCCCAATAGCTAACAGGATATCACCTGCCGTGCATCATTGTGAGATAACGTGCGGAAGGGCTGCCGGACAGGCATCGAGCACCAGAAAGGCTTTCGAAGGCTGTGCTGCCATCCTTGGCTGCAGGGCACACGCGGGGGTGACGCCGTCCGGACCCCGCTCCCGGCTGCCTGGGGCACCGTGCCTGCCGCCGGCCACGGGCAGGAGGAGAGGACTGGGCCCTGCCGACCAGCACGAAGGGACCGGGCAACAAGGAAACCGCTCGTGGGCTTCACTGGGAATAATTAGCCCTTCCCAAGAGCCAAATCCCCAGATGAAGGGCTATGCCTTATAAATCAGCGCAAGTGAGATTTAATTGTGTAGCTTTCATACTAAAAAGGATATTTGCCAGTTCTTCCCTACACAGGTTTAATTTTGGTTTTGTACAGAAAGATTTTCTAAGCTGTGTGAACAAGATGCTCGCGCTTAGCTGTTTTCTGCAGTAAGAGCATCTCTTCCCAGCTCCTCCTGCCAAAGGGGGCTTCGCATGTCCCAGCACACGATGGCCTCGTCAGGGCGGTGAGACTGGCAGAGCCTGAAGTGATGATGCCAGGGGAAAGCCTGGTGTTTGTGGCAGGCTGCACTTACACCTCTGCAGAAGGACCAATTTTTGAAGAGCTCAGAAGAGAGCAAAGAATACGATCTGATACCCAGGAATCTGTGAATATCCAGAAGACACGCCGTGCTGATATCTAAAAGCACCACCGTCTCCAGTGGGTGGTTTTCTCTTCCAGAATGACATCTGGCTGACTGTGTCTTCTTCTACCGAGTGCTGACACGGAGCTGTCTCTCCATCATCCTGGAATCCAGCTGCTAAGGCAGAAAAGTCAGCACACATTCTGGAGCATGAGCTGACCGTGTGTTCCCTGGCATGAAGTCTGCCACAGAAAAAATCAATATTGCTCCAAAATAGTGTAACGTACCGTGTCCCAGACACATGGTGCAGCATGGCAGCCGTTCTGTGCAGAAACAGAAACCAGTGAATGAAGCTTCAGAGAAGGAGGAAAACTGAATGTGCCTGCTTCTCTTGTAGGACCAGCCTCTACTCCGGTGAGTCAGAGAAGCTCCAGAGAAGCAGTGGTAAATAAAGATCTATTGCCCTTCTGTCTCCATCAGATGAAAAATTAAGAACAAAGGGTTTTTTTTTTCTTTGAAATGTTATTTGCTGATTTACCCTTCATGGTAAAGGAACACTGTCACACAGCTTGATCAGAAAACGGCGAGTTACTGTGGCACATCGCGTCCGTCTCCTGTCTGAGATTTACATTGCCCCTGCCACGAGCATGCACACAGCCAGCTCCCCAGCCGCTTCCCTCTGTGCATATATTCACATGCAGGTGTAACCTTGTTTGTCTCCACCTCTGCCACTTTCAACTTTGTCAGCCTGTGTTCACATCTCTTTGCTTTTATCAGCATGCCTTTCTTGCAGAACTGCTCTACCTGCTTTTCTTGTTTCGTGTCTTCAGCTGGGAGATCTCCTCCAGCCCTCAATTTATGCGGCAGTTTCAGATATTTTTTCTTTACATTTTATCTGATTTTTCTTTTCAAATGTGGAGCATGCCTTCTCTGAAGCTAAGCGGCCTTACGCTGTCGGTGTTTAAATGGTGCCTAATGCAAGCAGTTGGGGTTACCTGCAGCTCCTGGGAGAGGAGCACATCCTGCACAACTGCAGCATTTGATGTAATGTTAAACCCTGAATGCATAGCGAGTAACAGCCTGTCTGCAAATCCAATCGTTTAGATTGTTCTCAGCATCCAGTGACAACTCTGGGAAGGAGTCAAGGTGCCTCTGTGCCTCCTTGATCCTCTGTCTCCTCCCGGCCTCTGAGATCAAGAAGGACCCCATGGACTGCTTAAAGCATCAGTGGTAACGGGGTGGCATCCTGACGGCACCACGGCTGGACACCTCCTTCTGCTCGCTCAGCCTGCGCCCATGCGAGGCGGTATGCCTGCGGAGGAGCCCATGCCAGGACCCCCACGCCGCACGGGAGGCACCAGCCACGAGGGCTGGTTTCACAGCTCCTAGGCTGGGGCTGGGCTGTAGTTATTTAATACCCCGGCAAATAAGGAAATGACAACAAAACGGGGTTGGCCCAGATGAAGTCCTCGGTGTTTTTCAGAGCTACCCTGGACTTACACCAGATTTTTCCTCTTACTGACTTATGTTTAGCACCGGGGGAGGAAAATGCTGCCTTTGTAAAGCTCATCCATCCACACCTCGAAAACCTGTCCATATGGCTAGGTGGATGTGTGCTACACCTGGTGCCAGATACCATATGCGTGGTAAGAAAACACAGTCTTAATTGTGTACTCTCCTGAGGACCTACAAATGTGATGATTTATCAGGCACCTCGCCACGCGGCAGTAGCAGCAAACAGGCATTCGAGCTCAGCTGCACAGGTGTTTCCCTTCCTGGCTAGAGAGCCCGGCCCTGTGACCTGAGATATCCAAGCAGGTTCATACAAATCCTCACGCATTTCAGCATGCCTGGCTCAGAGATGTTCTGAAGACCCGCCAGGAGCTCCGTGGACCCGAGGCTCTCTGGTGGTTTCTTCACCATCCGTGGTTCCTGTCACCCAGCAGAGGCCTGGCAGGACCGCGGGCTGGCCGGCTGCCGACCCTGCCCTGGCACCGCTGCGCCTGGCGAGGCGGATCCCAGGTCACAGGCGATCCTGTGATCCCTCAGAGGGCCCTCGTGCCTGGGGGGGCGCGGGGCTGCCAGGAGAGGCGCTGGGAGCCCCAGCTCCTTCTCCCCTCGCTGCCGGGGACCGGGCTGGCGGCAGCCGGCTGCTGCGCTGTGCCAACGGGCCAGGAGCTGAGCCCTCCTGCTTGCTTGGTCCTGCCCAACAACATCAGGCACAGGACTGGCCCCAAACTCCTTCCTGAAGTGATGTCTCGTCCTGGACTCCAGGGGAGCCAGGACTTTGCTCCTGAACTGTTCACTCTTACTTTCTCTTTCCAGTCTTTTTGGGAGGCTTTGCAGAAGCGGGTCTGAACAGTGAGAAAGCCGAATCGTCGCCTGATGCTCTTCATACACCACTGTCTCCATACACCATTTGTTCTCTCCTTTGAATATCTTTTTTTGAGCTGGACGTGTGCGCAATGTAACACAATATGCCTACATACACTTAGGCATCTGTCTTTCACATAACACAATTTAATTTCTTCCGCATAGCCACGGGAAATCTCTGAAACTAAAAACAAGTTAAGGAAGATGGATACTATGTGAAAGAATAGGAAAGATGAAACACGGTGTCTGAGTATTCCCCAAGAAAAATATTTACCTCTAGTATTTACTAAAAGTTTTCTCATGTGATCTCGATGCAAAATTTCAGGGGGTATGAGAGTTCAAAAATGATTTAGTTTTAAATTTCCAAGTGCATGTGTGTGAATTGCGTAAAGTGGGGTTTGCAGCATCATAAAAATACGTACTTCGTTCCGCAGCATAGATTAGATTCACAGCTCTGCATAACATCCTGTAAATGCAGGGCCATGGGAGGTGCAGATGTGTGATGGTCACAGCGCATTTGTGCAGCGCTCTGCCCGGCGGGTCCGGCCCTTGGGGGCGCAGCCTCTCGGCCCGCAGCAGCACCCGTGGCTGGCACCAGCACCGCCAGGGTTTGCTCTCCCAGCAGATGTGGTTTTGTTGGTGGTTTTTGGCCGGAGCGATGCCTGCTCACCCGAGCCGAGGCCCAGCACAGAACCTTGTCACCTCTGCCCGTGCAGCCAGGTGCGCTGAGCGCTGCCACATCCCGGTGGCACAGCACGCGCCAAAACACAGCTACAGGCAGGGAGCTGTTAAAACAGCAACAGTGGGAGAGGAGAAACTAGGTGCTCATGTTAACGCACAAGGCCAAAGCGGAGGTTTCAGCTTTACTAAGCTGAGAGAGAAACGGCTATTTTTATAAAGTTCCGGGCACTTGGGGAATTCTGTTTTATTTTATTTTCAAACTGATGCTGGGGGCTGGGACACAATGGGACGTACAGAGTTTGCAGGATTCAGTACTGGATATTTTGGCGCACACCGTATAGCCAGAGATGTACTTACACTGGGGAGCATTATGACCTCATAATTTAATAATCATTTTTAATATGAAACACGGGCGAGTCTTGAATTCTGTATGATTTGATTGGTACTAGAAGCAAAGCAGAAGTAAACGTATAATGTGCGCTTCGTGCAGTAGAGACTGAAAGCATATTGCTCTGTTCAAAGCAGTAGGAAATAAAGTTCTCCTGGAGATCAGGTCAGCCTGGCCAAGTGGAGCAGGGCAGCGCCCACCGTGTGAAGAGAAACAGCTGGGTCCCTTGGGGGCTGGGGAGGGTGCATAATTCATTGCTGTGGACCACGTGGAATGGAATAACAATCATTCGCACACGATTTTTCACTGTACGTTATTTCGTTGCATTTTATGAGTGTTCGGTTCGATGCACAATCATTTTCCAGTTTCAGTGCAATCTCTCTGCTTTACAAAGTCAGCTCTTGGGCTCTGTCCCATGGCCGACAGGGCACGTGGCATGCCGTGTGAGTGCCACCTTGGTAGGCAACGCGCTGCTGTGGCTGATGTGCTGAACCTTACGTCAAAACCCCCGTCTGCCACAGAGAAGCAAATGCAATGATCTGCTGTGATGGACAAGGCAATAGTACTTCTGCTCGGTTCTCACTACCCAGCGCCAGTGTTAGTCCCTGCTCTGTAAATCGCAGTTATTAGCAGTCAATGCGTACACTTAACATTTTTTTTCTTTTATTACGTGGTAAACGCCCTCTGAGGAACCTGGGGTAATTAATTTGTTCTCCGCTGGCAGCACGCTGCCCTGCAGGCACAGGCAGACTTGGAAGCAGGCAGCGGGCTCCACCTGAGGGGTGGCAGAGTGCTCACAGCATGGCAGGCGCCACAGGGCACAGCCAGGAGATGCTGGGAGTCAGAAAACCACAAAATTTCCATGTGGGTTGTGACTCTGCCAAGTGGACAGAAATTGCCTCCGAACTACAATTTTTTTCTTGCTCTGTAAAATAGTTACCACGTTCAGATCTGGTGCTCTGCGGAGTTACGTGTGCTGGTATCTCAGCTGTGTCTTTACTTTGTTCTGCATCGGGCAGATCCGATCTGTAAATCTGACATCTGCCGGTCTTCACAGGAGCTCACGACGACTGTCCTGACTGCTGTGCAGGAAGGCAGCGTAAAAGCGTAAAGAAAAGCGGAGCCAGAGGGGTTTTGTTGCTCTGTGCTCAGCCTCCTGTCATTTCCTTCTCTGGTTGTTTCATTTCAGCAAAACCGTTTGAGAGCGGACAGTACCTGGACATCTACGGAATTACGAGAGACCAGGCTGGGGAATACGAATGCAGTGCAGAAAACGACGTCTCAGTCCCGGACGTGAAAAAAGTAAAAGTCACAGTAAACTGTAAGTCATGTTGTTCCTTAATCGCTAAATCCAGCGGAGAATCGGGACGCGGCTGAGAAGAAAAGTCTAGTGCACAGTACTGCTGCTCGCGGTGGAGCTGTAGATCCGAGGTGGTTTTGGTGTTGCAGGAACAAAAAGCCTGCGGTCTCTGAGTTGGTCTGGCCCCCGGCAGGTAACACAGGATTGGGCTCAGATCCTGCTGTTTTCTGCCGGGAGGACCGTGGTGCTGCTGCGTGGCCCCGGGCTGAGCTGCCTGTGCTCAGTGCAAGCTGGGCTCTGCTGCCGGGCTTGGACTGCTTGAGTAATCCTTCGAGTAATGAGCTGCGGACTCTGAGTACTTCCTGAGGACTGCTGTGATTGTTGGACTAAAATGCTTCTGGTTTAATTTGTTGTGCAACAATACAGGGGGATGAGAAGCTTGGTGGAGTTTTCGTGGCTGGTTGGATGGCGATGGATGCCGCGGCCACGTGCGGTGCTCTCACCCGGAGCAGCGGCTGGGGGAGCTTCAGGCGCCGCCTGCCCCTGTGCATGGGGAGCCTGCCAAGTGCCCCTGTGCCGGGGGAGCCTGCCAAGTGTCCCTGTGCATGGGGAGCCTGCCAAGTGCCCCGGGGTGCCCGCAGCTCCCGGTGCACAGCGGCGGTGTGCAGGAGGCAGGCACAGCCGGGTGCGTGGTGCTGCAGCCCACCAGCTCTGACCTTGTGCGGCTTCTACAGAAACAGGGTGCTTTCTGGTTCGGGATTCAATTTGGTTTAACACTCGGTACGACGTGAAGCATTCAGAACAGTGTTCTTTTTCCCTCTAAATTATAAAAAATGGAAAGAATATATGAATAATTACACTAATTCATTCCACTTGTGAATTTTCTTAGGCTAAGTGCAATTACCTTGTAATTTGTAGCAGTTCCTACTTTGAAAATTGCTGCGGCATCCTTACTGACTTTATAAACGTTAGAGGCGCTGGCTTTGTGTCCCCTCAGTGGTTGCTGTCCCCATGCACGTGCTGCGGGAGCAAAGCCCCAGCCCCCAGGCTGCTGGTGTGGTCACGGGCGCCCTGCGGGCTCTCCAGCTTCCCAGCAGCTATCACATAGTCCGGTCGTGCCACACGTCTCCCATGCAGTTCTTGTGCTGCTGAGCCATGTGCCCTAGAGCCACCGGTTGCAGACCCTGCCTTCCTTGTGCCCCTGACCCTTACACGCTTCGGTCCAACAACTGTGGGCTACCGGGGAGTTAAAGACGGGGTGGCGGTGTCCCGTGGAATAAGTGACCGCTGTTTTTTGGTCAGTGTGTTGTTACTGGGACACTGTTGGTACGGGAAGCTGTGCAGATACTTGCACCGATGGGGCCTGGCTGTTGTGGCGTGCCACCTTTCACGCAGCCTGTGCTCCAAATTATTTTGTGTTGTTAAATAAATGACTTGTGAGAGAGACCCGGGAGGAACGGGGAGCTCACTTTAGTTTTATCAAAACAAAAACTGCTTCTCAGTAACTTCATGCGATGGGAGTTGTCATAAGGGTAGCTGTGTCAGGAGTTTTCTAAGTGATGGCGGAAAGGGAGAAGTTGATAGTGCTGCTTAGCACTTGTTTTGTTTGAGAAAGCACAGAGGAGGTGATAAAATCATCAAATCCACAATTCTCCCTCACCGGCTGAGCCAGGGCTGAGACTTCTGTGAGTCCTAATTCAGAGGAAACCACCAACTTGGTTGGCCAGAGCCAAAACTCAAGCTTAAATGCAACGCAGAGCCGACGTGCTGGTTGGCACATGCCCTGCGCTGAGTCATGTCAAAGCCCGGCCTCGACACCAAGCTGGGAGCACTGGGAGAAATGGTGCTGCGGCACTGGGGGACGGGCAGGCTGGGAGGGCTGCACACCCCCCCGGCACTGACCACAAGCAGGGCTGCTCAGCCCTGGCTGCAGTTCTGCTGCCCACCAGGAAGCCCCTTTGGCCGTGCTGGGATGCACCTGGCCCTGAACTCCTGTGCCAGGTTCAGGCAAACTGCTAAGTCCGCACTGGGGGCATGCAGAGAAATTTTTTCTATTTCTTACAACTAAAGAAGAAAAAGGCAAAAAAAAAAAAAAAAAGCAGAACTGGGAAAACCGGGGTCTGGCTGCAGCTTGAAGCCGTCTGTCTATGTGAAAGATTTGTCATAGTCAGCTAATTGCTTACACGCTTCTGTGTGATTTGCGCAGTGTCCCCAAGCCAGTTGAGCGCCATGCAAAAGCTCTCCCAACATCTGCTCCCCGCTGCCAGCGCTCATTAATTCTGACCAGGCAGAGAAGTGGCTGGCTGCGTTCAGGAGAGGCCTGGACTGGAGCTCACCACAGCTGGGGGAGCTCGCCCCGCGGCCATCGTCCCCACGAGCCCACCCCCGGGCCTGGGCAGCCCAGCCACCAGCCGTCACCCCGGCACCGGGGGTGTCTGTCCGGCTGCCCCCCCTCTGTCCTGTGCTCTGCAGCCCCGCAGGGGGCTGGGGACCCGAGGCAGGCACGCAGGCAGCGAGCGGTGCGCGGGGGGCTCAGCACCTCGGGCTGCTGGCCGGCACGCACGGCCCTGGAGGAGCTCCCTGTGCGTGGCCAGTCAGCCAGGGCTGAAGGTGTCCGCCAGGTGAGCTGAGGTGTGTCCAACCAGCTCCGATGCTATTTAAAAGAAATTTGTGCTAAAATTATTTTCAAGTGTAAAACTGGGAAGGCCTTAATGACAGAAATGCACAAGAAGAGAGGAAGCCTTCGGGTTCTTCTGTCACGCTGGGCTGGGCAGAATTTTCTTGGTTGAACGTTCTTCAGCCCTGGTTCTTCTGCTAAGGAGATACTTGATCAACAAAGAGCAAGGCTGTTTTTTCCCCCATCTCCCTCCAGAGCCCCATCCCTTTACGTCCTTCAGTTTTGCAGACTCCCTCAACTCCTGGGCTAACGCCCCACAGTGCGGGCTCAGTGCTAGCTCTGCAGCATCTCTCCTCCTCACCCCACGTGTGTTACTCTGTGATGACACTTCTGGCACGGGGATTTGTGCCCACCACCCAGGTGGCTCCACTGGGTGTTTAAGTCCTTTTCCTGTGGCCCAGCTCCTCGGTGAGTGTCCCTGAAGCCGTGACCAGGACAGGCAGCGCTCTGGCAGCGTGCCCCGCTCCGGCCCCACAAGGGCGCTGGCTGCATTCCACGAAGCGCCCGTCGCCTTGCACACACACGCTGCCTACTGACGGAGGTGGCTTTGCTGTAGAGCAGAGGACTCCCACGCTCTGACCGTGTGCGCACGGCGGCGAGCCACAGAAGCTTCGCTCCGGCCCGGAGCTGGAGCCGTCCCTGCTGCGCCTCAGCCCTCCTGTGCCGGGGCTCGCCCAGCAGCGCCCTGCCATGCGATCGCCAGCACAGCGGTGATGACAGCACCACAGCGCGTTTGCACGAGTATGATCACTTAACTGCTGCTTCTGACAATTTTAATTCTGTTTTCCTGCTATTAAAAGGAATGTTCTTTATTGCAGACCTGATAAGTGGAGAATAAATCGAGGCTTTATTGTGTCCGGTTAATAGAATGTATCAATGAACCCCGAGCGGCTACAGCGGGTGTAAGCATAATTTTGAATATGGATATTCATTTCATATAGCGTTGTTCAGTCATCCAAGCAAATACAAGGAAATGACCAGGTTTAAATTACTTTCTGAATTTCCGTTCCGTAGCTGGGCGGCCCCCAGCCAGCCATAAAGCACCACTTTGCTACCTGCCCTACGGCGCACCCACTGTAACTCCGATGGCCTTACTTTAGGCAGGGTTTTTTTCTTTATACTGTTTCATATTGTATAACCTGCATTTTCTACTTAATTTATGTACGTCCCCCATGATTTCTCTTTTTAAGATGGTGGCCTGAGAACTGTGGTGTGTCCATCTGAATTCGGAGAGGGGAAAAAAATTGAGTGAGATCCTAACATAAGACTGTATGAGGATGCTGGGTTCTGAAGGAACACTATCCCAAATGAAGTTAAAATGGATAAAATATAATCCAATTTCACTTCAGAAGCAAATCTTATTAGCATTTTCTATTATATTTTATAAAGCAAATACTGATGTATGGATGATAATCTTGAAGCCCCCTTTGAACAAACTAGTGTCTGGGTTAGGAAGATGTTAATGTCATCTGAAAGCCGCTCGGTAACTACACACACATTGCTGTAGCTCCACTGACCCTCTGGTTTATTAGTGACATACTTTAAAAGATTAAAGGCAGTTGCTAAATGAGAGAATCTCCAGAAATGCTGAGGCCACGCTGAGATGATGAAGAATGAGATGTGTGCACCATGAAGCTGGCATTTATTTTAATTTGTGGAAAATTGTTAATGACCTAAATAAATAGCAAATGTGGGCTTTTAAGGTGGAGCTGCACCGTAGCGTTCCTTCTTTCCAATGCCCTTATAATAGACACTCTGGGCCTGCTTTCCTGTAATTGTGTCTCAGACAGCTCTGTTAAACATGGGTCTTGTGGACCTTCCTGAGTTACGATCCAGTGGCTTTGGAGAGGAAAAAAAAACATTCAGCTAAAATTAGGAGGCAGTGCTTTACCTCCAGCCTCTGGGAAGCCCATCACGCTGCAGCCCGACGGCCGGGCTCACTGATGCTGAGCTGCAGCGGCACGGCTGTCGGGCTCTGCTGGGGGCGGCTGTGCCCCCGGCACCACCCCGCGCAGGAGCCTGGCACCCGTGCCCCAGGGGAGCGTGGCGGTCTGCAGGGGAGAGCCGGGCCCCCCAGCCTGCAGTGGGTACCCGTGGTATGGAGGTGATTCAAAATACACCTCATCCTGGCCGGTGCTTGCTTGGAAAGCATTTCCTTGTACTGACATTTTCCATTCGGTCTTGAGAATGCTGGAAAGGAAAAAGGAAGGGAATGGATGATACGGTAGCCCGTGGAAGCTGTTACGCCCTACCTGGAGTCACCAAGGGATGTTTGCCCATCCCTCTGTAAGGCGTCCCCAGTGAGGGGATCCCCACGGTTCCCCGGGCAGCATGTTCTATTTAACTGCAGCCTGCAGTTGTCATTTTGTCACGGTGCCTAGTGGGAACCCTCCCTGCTGGATCACAGCCCGTTCCTCACCTCCGAGGGGCAGGGCCCATCTCCCCTTCCAGTCTCTGAAGGCAGTGCTTCGGTTCTCCTCATACCTCCCAGTGCTCGCCAGCCCTGATTCTTCCCGTCTTCATCCTTGGGTCGGGTTAAAATAATATTGATAAATGATAAACAATGAAGAGAAAATATGTATTTCTTTCATATTGGTGGTCAAACAAGTCAGGTTCTGTGTTCGGAATGATGCCGCCTCCTCTCCTAGGATCACAGCGTGGTCTGGGTTGGAAGGGGCCTTAAAGACCTCGGGGTTCCAGTCCCCAGCCACGGGCAGGGGCACCTCGCACCAGGCTGGATGGGGCTTGGGGCAGCCTGCGTGAGGTCCCTCTCTGGGTCAGCTGTTCCCGTACCCCTCTCTGGGGCTGGGGCAGGGGGCTGCCTGCGCTAACGTGGCTGGCTGCGGTCAGCCGGGGCAGGTCCTGCCGCCCCAAGCAGCCCGAGCCCCCCGGGCTGTGGTGGCCGCAGCTGGTGGCCGGTGCTGGGCGAGACAGCAGCAGCCCTGTGCTCCTGGAGCAGCACGCCGACGGCAGCAGGTGCCAGTGCGCAGGTCTGCCCCGCTCCTGCTTGTTTCTTTCCTGCTGCGATGGTTTGGTCAGATATCTTATGTCGTGGGCTGGTTTCCTGTTGTGGTGGTGGGTTTTGTTTTTTTGTTTTTGATTTTTTTTGATTTTTTTTTAATAGAAGGAATGTGAGAGTTTCTTGTATGAATTTTAAGCAGTGTGTTTGTTTTTGCTTGGACAGGTTAGGGTTTTTGCAGAACAGCTTATCCCATTAGCATTTCATGGAAGTCTGCCTTACTGTTGCTATGGCACTTGCATAATATTATGCATAATACTCTGATTTTACTTTGAAATCAGACATACTGTACAAGCCACTCTAACCTAATTATATCTGTAACCTGAGGCCTACTGGGAAAAACATTACAGGGCTTCGGTGTTTGCTGGGTTCCTGATAGCTGGACACATGGCCGTGACTTGGTGCTCCCAGAAAGCGCACGGCTCTGCATCGTTGCTGACCTAAGAAAAACATTTCCTGGGCAAGGCTTTTTATTTTGGATTCAACAAAGAAAATTTCCTTCAATCAAGTTGAATAAAAAGGCAATGGCCCAAACATTTTGCAAAGGTCTCGTTTCTGTCCTGCTTTGGTACCAAGTATGAAAACAGCCAGGGCCATTTGCAGTTTTAATTTCAATTTTCTTTGAATATGAGAGAGGGCTGGAGGGAGGGATTCTGGTTAAGCATAAATAAGCAACTTTGATTCTTTCCCCTTTTAGTAGCCACAGATGTGCAGCTTCATCTTTATAGCCCCGACTAACGCCAGAAGGCAGGGGTATGGTCAGCAGCGGCTCTGGGAGAGCACGCGAGCGGGGTCCTTGTGTCAGAGAAACCAGGGAGTCTGCAGAGGTTTGTTCTGAGCCGTAGGTGCAACTTTGTTTATTTTCTTAAAACAACACGGACAGCATACTGAACAGCTGTCAGCATCAGTGTGCACCTTTGCTGTTGCAGGGCTTTGTTGTTTGCTTTGATGATCCCAGGATGGCAAACGCAGCCTGAGGAAGCAAGTTCTCTGGTGCCTGCCCTGGGCGCACCTTACAGACTAGTTGTGGGTTGACACGGGCACGATGAGGTGTTTGGGGACCTCCATGCATCCGCCTGGGGGTTCCCAAAGCTGTGTGGGGATACTTTAGCATATAATTATGGGCACAGTTGGGCCTGAGCGAGCTCACACCCCAGCAGCCAGAGGTACAGCCCGTGTGCCTGTTGTGCCGCACGTGGAGCACAGCGGCTGCAGGCAAGGGCACGCGTGAGGACGTCCGACAGCCTGGAGGATTTCAAACTGGGACGGATTTTTTTTTTGTCCGGTGAGGACAATTCCATGCAATGACAAAGATTTGTGCTTTTCAACCACTTAAAACCAGTTCCCCTAAAGAACATAACTGCAGAAAAGTTATTGCTTTTCTTTCCTGTGCCTTTCTACACGGTAAACTCGGTCACATCAACTCTTCAAACAGTATTGCACCCAGATGAGATGAACTTGTATGTTCAGATTTGACCGTGGTGCAGAAGGACCTTATCTTGAGGTGGCAGAGGCTGATGTTATCCGTTTGGCTGAAATCCACACATTTAAAATTGCATCATGTGTGCTAGCCTTTCTTTAATCACAAGGGTCTGAAGTATTGCTCGGCGTTGTAGCAACGCAGAGCAATTTGCCGGCACTGGGTAGCCACAATTCCCACTGACCATTTCAAGAGCTACATGTGCACAGTGCCTTGGAAGATTGAACTTTGCAATACTGTTTTGAAGTATCTAAATTACACTTTTAAAAGTTAAAAGCACTCCGGAGTGCGGTTTCATTGACTTCCTGTGAAACATGCTTCTCTGAATTCTCCGGTTAACTTTCAAAATGGGATTTTGGCTTCTAAGTCACACTGGGGACTCCTGAAAATCTGACTGCTGGTTAATATTTGATTCTGTTAATAGATCGGTGGCGCTCAGTGTGCGTGAGCTTTCCAAAAGGCAACTCTTTGCTCTGTTCAAGCCTTCTTGGTCTCAGACCTGCAGGTAAGGGCAGTGCTGGCGCACACCCTGGGCTTGCATCGTAGGTCTGAGTCTGCGGACACTGGAGAGAACTATGGCCAGGCACGAGCTGTGTCCACAGTATCACTTCAGGCTGCCCCATTCTTCACAGATTCTCTGTTTTCTCTGGGATGAAGGCTGAGTGTTGGTCCCCTTTCATCTTGCCCCGCCTAGCACAGACCTGGGAACAGAGCGTCCTCCCCTTGCTGCACTCCTCTGTTCGGAGAAGCTGTCCCGCCAGACCAAACACACAGAGCTGGGTGAATGTTCTGAACGGCAACCACAGCACTGCTCCGCGGCGTGCTGCTGGGCACCAAGGAGCAGCTTCTGGAAGGGCGTGTTGGCAGGGAGTCAGCAGCGACGTGGGTGTGGGGTTCGTGCACCAGTCCGTCAGGACCACCCCCTGACCTGTTTGTCCTGCCATTGTTAACCTAATTCTAAAATAATTAACCTAATTCTAAAAATCAGGCTCTCTGCGTTGTACAGATGTTCTGGCTCAGTAGGTGTAACATTTATGTCTGAGCTACTATTTTAATTAAAAACATGTAGGAAGACCTTTACTTGGAAGGATGGAGAAGATGTCTTCCCTGCATCACAGAATACACAGCTGAGAGCAGAGAATTAATGGTGTAATTAGTTTCTATATCTGTGGGTCAGCTGCATGAGGACACAAAGCCACCCACCCTAGCTAAAGGAGGTGAGGTGCTAACACATTTGATAGGAAAACTTGGACTGTGATTTGAGTCAATAATAGCAGAGCTTGTCTTCGGGTCCAGCCATCCAGAAGAGGAGCTACTGGCAAAATATTTCAAGTTAAACCTGGGCTTGTAAGAGTAGTTATTTTGACCTAAGATAAAGAGCTTTCAGAAATTTTCTGCTGTTCTCTAAATGAAGTTTTGATCATGCCCAGTGTAATCAGGGTTGTGGCTTTCTCACTTCTGTGGTTTTGTTGGGTTTTTGGTCAGCATTAGGACTAAATTCTGATTTATTTAATTTGCAAACTATTCTTATCACTGACTGAGATAACTTGTGTGAGTTATATGATGTACTATCTCGTAGTAATACTTAATGAAAAACAACTTATACCAATTCAGATCAATAAAAACTAGTTGTGTTTAAATCCATCTCAATCGGAGTGGGGAGGAGAATATCGCTGATACGAAGAAAACAGTTTTCTCCTCGTTGGTGGGGAAAGAAGCCTCTTATGAAAGCAACGTTTGTCATTTTATGTCCTTCAGGTATTTTATTAGCATTTCAGAAGTCAGATTAAAACAATATAGTTCAGGTTTCTGACTCAAGTGCAATTTGGCTTTGAAATTAACATTGATTTCTTTCTGTGGTGTAGTAGTTTACTATTAGGTTCTGCAAACCGCTGCGTGGTTGCTGCTTATTTCTGAAAAGTGTTGCTTATATTGAAGCGTGACAGAATTGATTATAATGTTCCTTCACGTAGATGGCATTCTGCTGCCACAGCTCATAATCAAGGGCTCTGGCAACATGAAATGAGGTCTTGTATTTGAAGTTAGAGTATTAGTACTTAAAGATATCCCTCCACTAGATAAGGAGTCTTTATTTCATATTGAAGAAAATTCTGCCTAGCTCCTCCGAGTGATTCGTGGCCCATTTTGGGGGTGAGCAGGGGGCTGCACCCCGTGTTTGCCAGCGGCACGGTGAGGTGTGTAAGGGGAGCAGCCTGGTCCATGAGCTGCCCCTGCCCCAGGGAGGGCTCCAGCTCACCCGTGGCACCGGCTGGGGCTGCAGGACGAGGCTGCCGTTTGGCTTCTTCACTGGAAGAGGAGATGCTGCTCCGACATAACACCAGCGTTGCTGTCACCGCAGCCAGCTCTTGGCTTCAAAGGGAAATTAGGAGGTTAAGATGCCGAGAAGCGCCTCACGTTCTCTTTTCCCGAAGTGAAGAGAGTCCCCAGCACAAACCCGGGAGCCCCTCTGAGGAGTCAGAGAGCCATTAAATCATGTTCAAACAAATCTCTTCAGGCTTGTTTTCTTGGGAAACAGTATTTCTGACTTGGCTAACAAAAGATTAGGTCTACAATTCAGACACGGAGTTTGCTGTCCCAGGAGCCTGCGCGTGCTGATTATTTGCCATTTCTGCCATGGTTAATTCTGAGGACTGCCACGACTGCCCACCTGAAAGTAATCTCTGTTCCCTGTCCCCAGGAACCCCTGAAATAAAAACAACTGGACTAATCTGCACATATTTGCACTCTGCCAGTAGTTACAGGTCCACATACTGTATAATTATGGGATGCCAGGAGATGCCATACGGCATGTTTATGCATTGCTGTGACACTGCTGTAGCTAATAACAGAACATTCATGGCAAGTTCTCCTAACATCCCTGAAAAAGGTTCTCAACGGTGTGCTGTTGATGGCTGTTGCATAAGCACAATGTGAAGGCTTCCGGCCGTGGTTGGTGCAAGTGTGGGGATCTGCTCGGGACTGGAGTATGAGTGGACAAAAATTAATGAAGTTTTTAACATCTATTGTGTACTTTTCTACTTGTGCTGTCATTTCAAAGCCAAAATAAGGTTTCGGTGAGGTTGCAGACATCTCTGTGCATCCGCTGCGGGTGAAGCTCCCTTTCTGGCTCCTCTCCCTCCCGGCGGCAGCGAACCGATGGGCAGGAGCAGCAGCACGCTGCTCCCCGCGGGGCTGGCTTCTCCTGGCTCCCCAGAGGCTCCACGTGCGGCTCGCCGTTATGTTCAGAGATGATCAAATTCCAGACCTGCAGGTGGGATGTGAACTGCCTCAAACCTGGCGAGGTGCAAAGTGAAGAAATGTATGTAGTGACTGCAGAAAAGCACTTCTGGGCAGTAAATCCTGTCTGGAGTGAGTGCTTTCTCCCAGCTCTGAGCCACTGCTAGCTCCTCAGCCTCCAGGTGATCCCACTTTAAACACTAGCTGAAATACAGTTCACAAAAATTAAAGTATTAATAGAAGATGACTCATCTGTAAAGAGCTTATGCATTTCAAGAAGCAATTTAAAGTATACAGCAGGCTCTGTAATACCCCAGACTAGAGCCAAAATTAATGGAGAGCTCTTCAGCTTCCAGGAGTGTTCACTTGCCCAGATTGCTCTTCAGCGAAAACAATTACTTAAAATATTTCTTGTAATAGTCTGCACATTGTAAAGCAATATTTCTCCTGGTAGCTGTAGTATTCCTTGTTGCTGTTGGCCTGTCCTCCCTGCCCCTTGCAAGGGAAGAGCCTTCATGGGGGGAGAGTCTAAAGGGCCGCTGAGTGCAGCTGGTGCCGCCAGCTGGAGCCAGGAAAGGCAAGCCTGAGGAGCGTGCCACTCTTTCAAAACTCTCAGTCCCTCGATTATTATTTTTATCTATTTCTTCCAACAGCAGCCACGGCTGCTTTGAAATGGCTCTGCAACAGAACTCTGTTTAGCGGAACTTGTGGCTGCCTGGTATGGCCACGATGCCATGCAGCGACAGTCCCGGTTGGCTCCTACCCCGACTACGCTCGGCATTTCAGCGAGACATCCAGTCCCTGATAAGGCTGTAATGATATTGTTACAACTTGTTTGTACCCTGGTGAGATTGCTAAATTAGGTTTTAATAACTTCTGCAATTTGGCTGGTATTAGCAAGTGTGTGGTATAGGCACTAGATCTGAGCTAGGGGAGCTGTGAGAAGTAATATTTCTGCTTTTATAGCTGAAAACAAAGCAGTGCAGTCGACACAAATGAAAGGAAAAAATACCAACGTCATTCTTTAGGTGTTATAATTCATAAAGCTTCTGTCTGGTTCTCTTCATATTGTCTGCCTCTTCTCAAATAAGAAGGAACTATTTTGAGGTTGATATGTTTTTTTGGATTTTACAGTCACAAAACAAACACAAACACTTGCAACGAAAGCTCTGAAGCCTTGCAGCAGGGCTGCGCTTGGTGCTCCTTCCTGAGGACGGAGTAACATCGTGGACCGTATTGCTTCAATGCTTCAGCCAGTTTGATAGCTGCTGCACGCAATAGTCATTTCTAGACGGAAGGACTATAAAAATGCAGTTCAGAATGCACTGTCTCCAGTGTAATTTGAACAAAAATATGATTGATATCAAAGTCAAAATTCAGGTGCTCACTGCTTCTGCACCTGGTATTATTAATGGCAAAGAGCATCTCAGGAATTATCTTTCAGTGCAGCCACCGAATGTGTAAGGGGAAAATCCCAGACTTCAGAAAAAGAAAGTCGTGTCTGCATCCTTGTGCTGAGTTGAGATAATACTGTCTACTCTTAAGGAACATGTAGACATTATTTAAAGATGAGCAATTGTAAGAAAAATATGAAATGTTTATCAGTGACAAAGCTGCAGAGCCCTGGAAGTTTCTGGTGTCCGTGACTGGCTGCTGTCTTTTGGCTTTGGTCTTCTTCAGAACTAGGGCACGTTCTTTGTTTTAAGCAATGATCTCAAAATCGAAGGTGGCATCCATTGTATGCACTTCATTGGCTTTTATCCATTGAAACACCACAAAACTGAGGGAGAAGAAATTACTTTATATGGACAATCTTATAAATAAATGCAGAGAGAGACACCTGAGATGCATTTCCTTTAATAAAATGCCTCCTTTACAGCAGCCAGCTAATTTTTGGTGTTGTAAGTCTGCAGATGATGTGTGCAGTGACGACTCAGGTACTGCAGAACAAACACTTCTGTGCATTCACTGAGATGATCGAGGACGCTGGCACTGCACTGGCCACACAGCAGTGGCGGTGGTGGCTTTGCACGGGTGTTTGGCGTGTGCTACGGGAAGCAGAAGCTGATGATCCCTGTCCCATAGAGCTGCCAGTCGAAGGCATCAACACAGATTCAGTATGTAAGGAAAGTAAAGTTTGATTCAAAGTAAACTGGCTCTTTTTTGAGTCACGGTTCCCTGCGAAGGATGCACTCCAATGGATCCCCCTCTGGGCTAGCAGGAGGTCTGGCAAGCCTTACCTGCCTGTCAGAGTGGCACTGGGTTTTATTTCTATAATTACTTTGTTTTGAGCTACAGAAACTTTTCCTGAGAGTATCTGAAAACAACCAGTATTTCTGTGACTTTATGCTTTCAGTTAGAAAAGGGACTCTGGGCTTGCCTTGTCTTGGTGTGCATGTGTGCTTGTCACATATCAGTACACTGTCCTGTTCCTGTAAACGTGTATCTGCTGCAGATTAACACGGGGGGAGGTGACAGGGGAACACGTTTATGTAAACTTCACTTCTTTTTAATATAGAGCAATTGCTTCCAGACTCTTTATGGCTCTTTCTCATTCTTCATGAGATACATATGTATATCAGCTATAACACACTGTCAGCGAACAGTGGTTTTCAATCAAAAAGACTGTCAGTAAAGCTGATTCACTAACAAGAAAGCTGTCAAGCTGTGACAGCTGCTGTCTTTGCAACCCCAAACAATCTGTTCAGTGCTAACTCTGACTTATGCTTCCATTTATTATGCAGTAGTAATGAGTACTGTCCTTAGAAATATCATTTTGGAGAGTACACCTAGCTACTTTGTTATGTATGTAGAATATATCAAATCAGATCCAAGCTGTAGGAGATAAGTTTTCTACAAAAAAAGTTCTACTTGTCATCTGATTTTTTTTTTCAGAATTCTATATCCTCTTTCAGTATTTATTTCATTTTTTGTAGCTAAGCATAAACCTAATGATTTTATTACTATTGGACGCTTGGACAAGTATAATTTCTCTTTTTCCCATTGTGTTGAAGAATGTATGTAACCTTAAATACAACACTAGGATCTACAGAATTGAGTAAAGGAAATTGCCATTGGAGGAGCTGTTCTGATGCTTAATAATTCCAATGTCTAGGAGATCACAAAAATCCAGCCCAAAGGAGGAACTGAGCAGTCAGTCTGATGCTGCTGTCCAAATGCAGGTGCTGATTTTTTTTTAATTAAATAAAAAGACATCAACATTCTCCTTAAGCAACCTCTTTCAGCCATAACTTAGCTTTGCAGACCTAAATCTCTGTTGGTCTCTTGGTTCAGTTTCCATTTATCATTGCCTGCCCTGCCCGTAAATGAGATAGGGAAGAGCTGATTCCATTTTTCTTCTTGTGCATATTTAGCGATGTAATGCATCGCTAGTAACTCAGCTTTTTCAGCTACACTAACCCCAATTCCTTCAGCTTTTCTGAACTTGGTGCTTCAGCTGAGACCATACCAGTGCCCCATCGAAGCCGTGGTTGGTAACACAACCGTCCAGCCCCTCTGGGAAGGGCTGGCCTCCCTTCTCAGTGCTGTGCATTGCCAGCTGCCTTCCCACAGCTCCTCTCTGCTGTGGTCTCACAAGCGAAGGCCAGCGACCTGCAGGTCTCCAGCTGTGTGCAGACTAACAGCGCTCAGCCTGCAGTCGGTGGGGAACACTCTTGTATAAGCCAACTGTTGAGTAGCAGAATAGCTGGGGGCTGTTGTCTTTTTCCTTCAATGCTACTAACATACCTATGGCATGATTTCTCCCTACCCTTGATGTCTCCTGCCTACTTCATCTGCTTCTGTGCTTTGACTTCCTGAAGGTGCTCACGTAGGACTCGAGCAGCTCTCTTACTGCACTTACGACCTGCGCTGGGGTATTTTGTGTGTTTGTTCCAAAATATCTTTCCTTGAAAAACTACCAGCTTGCTTTAATTCACTTTCTCCTCAGCTTTACTGCCAAAAGACCTACTCAGTAATTCCTGGAACTTGTTGAAGTCCATTGCTTTTATCTTCCTTGGAGGAAGAGAAGTAGCACAGTAAAAGCACTCGTGTTTGTTCTCGCCCAGGCTCCCAGCCAATTCTTCCTTCTGGATCGGCATCAAATGCACAGAAGCATCCTCTCTCCTCCTCCTCTTTCCTTAGTACGGCTCCAGGATGCTGACACTCATTTTTCCCCTCTCACCTCCACACACACATTTGAATAACTCGCTGAGATAAAGGAAGGGCGGCAGAGCCGAGGGCTCACTGCCTCAGAGGAAGGTTTCCCACTCAGCTGCCGAGGGAGGGGGAACCTTGTGGGTGCAAGGGCCTGGGGGGGGCCAGGGCTGGCCGGCAGAGCCCCCAGCACCGCGTCCTTCTCCCCCACAAACCAAGGGGGGCTGCTCCTGCCCTGCGGATATGGCCCCGTCCCTAGCTAGCCGCACTCCTCCAGCCTTGCCCCGAGACGTTGCTGTTGCACATGCCGTGCACTGCAGCCTTTAACAGAGAGCTGGCCTGGGTGAAATATTTCTCTTTGCCCCTCACACTTGTTGCGTGCCTCACAGCACAAAGCTCACGGACCCTGGGATCTCCCGGCCCCAGGGACTGCCCGGTGCCACGTGAGGCGCCCAGCTCGGGCCCTGGGCCCATGAAGCAAAGGCACCGCTCTGCTCCTTCATCAGCTGAGGCTCGGCGACATGCCCCTCCGTCTCCCTGCAGACCACATTCGGAGCCTGAAATCCTCCCGTACAGATCCCCTTCGGGTGCTGCAGAGCAGACAGCACTTCGGCTGGTTCCCCTCAATGCCCTCCTTCTGTTGTGAGCCAGGAAAGTATGTTCTTTTGACTCAGGTAATTACAGACCTTCAGCCATTCATTGCTGGTGAGAAAGTGTCGATGACAACTTTTCCCTCAAATTACAGCAGTAAGAGCAATGGTGTACAAAAAGAGGCATCACATGACAGGAGTTATTTTGTGCTCTGTACTGGTGCTCTTTCCAGTTCCTTTTTTTGCCTTGTTTGTTTGTTCGCTTGTTTTGAAGACTGTAAAATTCCCTTTTATTGCAGGTCTTTCCAGGCCTCATTCAAAGCCCACTGAAGTCGATATAAAGACTTTGACTTCAGTTAAATTTGAATCAAGCTTCAATGGCCAATAAAAGATTAAAACCAGCTCCACTGTATCAAACAACGTCAAACACCAAGTGTTTATATCCCCATTTATGTCTCATGCATCTGTTCCTTCCAATTACAAACAAGCCTTGTGTGCAAACGTGGGATTTGCTTCATGCTCGTTCATCGCGGTTCCGACCACGCCGGCGGACGGGTGCGGGTGGGAGAAGCCCTGGGCCTGGCGCCAGGCCCCGCGGCGCAGGGCAAGGCCTGGGCAGAGGGGGCATGCACGGGGCCGGGGGCCCGGCCTGGTGCTGGCGGTGGCCCCGCAGCAGCGTCTGGCAGCAAAGGGGGCCTGGGCGCCCTCATGGAGGAGGGAATCTGGTCAAGAAAAGCGCCTGCGTTCACAGCCGGGTTTTGCTGACCTGCTGTGAAGCGGCAGCTTTGTCCCTGTTCCAAAAGTCACAAACGCCGTGCGTGACCCCACGTGCAGGTACCGCCACGACTGCCCGAGCGCTGCCGGAGAAGCTGCGCTGGCTGGCGTGGCTGCGGCAAGAGGAACGTGCCCTGGGGCCACGAGGGGAGCCCGGGCGTTGCTCCCACGCCAGAACCTCCCACTGAACGTGAGACAGAAGTACATGCACAGGGGTACCTGAATGGGAACCCGATTAGGAAAAGGCTTTGTTGGGAAATGGAAGGATCAGGGAGATGAAGCGGTAAGAATAAATCTGCTGGACAAAAAAGCAAAGCAGCTCATCTATCCGTGTGCTCGCCTGCTTACACTTCCTTATGTAAAACTCTAAAACATTTGCTTTGTTGGGTCTTGGAGTTAAGTTTATTCCTCTTCTTTCTTGTCACTCAAGTACTTGTAAAACACATTGTTAGGAATTCCTGTCTGCTAGCCTATTATTTACCAAGTATTATTTTGTGTTGCTGTTTTTTGGTTTGTTTTTTGTTTTTGTTTTTTCCCGCAAAACAATTACTGATGGATTTTAAGCTTTCCTCTCAACTTAGCACTGGGAGGTTTTATATTCAAAAAATATAAATTGCACAGCAGCCAGTGATTTTGGTGATCTGTTATAATGCAATCCATTAGACACAGCTGAGGGAGACGCACATTCCAGGAAATTCTGATGCACCCTGCAACATGCAAAATGAAGCTGAAGGATGCTTGAGATTCTGCTTACTCTCTGGCAGCTAGCTCGAGGTTTTTATGTATCTGTTTAATTAATCCACGTATAAAGTATAATGTTTTGTGAAGTTAAGTTCTGAATCGGAAAGAGGAGCAGAAAAGAGATGCTAGGTCACATCCAGAGCTGAACTGAATGCTTACCTACAGGGTGTATGTTTGCATTTAAAATTCATATGCATAAATACATCAAGACCACACTGAATTCAGTTTTTTTCAGAAGTCATCAAGAAGAGATGGAAAAAATAAGCCTTTTACTTGTTTAGCAGAGTGATTGCTTAAGGACGCATATCTAAAGTATTGCCACAGCCTGGGAAAGTTTCTGATACGAAGGGGCAGCTATTAAGGTATTCATTTGGGAAGGGTGGGGCTGCTGCTCTGAATGAGCTAGAGAAAACAAAGCCTCTAGACTACGGGAAGACCTTTATTATTTAAAGTACAAGTAATACTCCTTCACTTATGAAGATTTGTTCCTTTATTGGGAGGATGCAATACATCTATAAAAAGTAAATATATGAATATTGCTTGTACCTGTTTTTCTGTAGCCTAAAAATAGATCTCAGAAAACCTGTTTTCTTACCTGAAAGGCTCAATCTTGACACACTGGAGAGCAGTTTCACTAATAAAAGAGTACGTTAGGATGCCAAATTAAAATCTGATGGAAACAGGAAAAATAAAAGACTTTTTTGACATTTACAATTAATGCCACAAAAATGTTAGTTTAATCAGACAATATGGTTAATCACAAAGGTGAAATTGAAAGTTGCCAGCCCTGAATGCTAGTGTAAAAGTTAATAAATTCAGCTCTTAATCATTATGCACATGCTAGTTATAATAATTTACTGTCCATACCAAATCTTTATAAGCATTGTAATTAAATATAAAATGCACATTAGAATTATAATGAGTAATTAGGGCAACATAACTAATATGCATAAAAGTCCCGAAGCTCATTAAAATGTTAAAAGATGAAACCTGTTCTAGCTGGAGGTTTTTTGCATATTTTCTGCGCCTGTCTGAATGCCAGTGTATTTCATGCATTGTTTTTAGTGTTCCTTCAGACATTTAAAAGCAAAATGAAAATATTTGGGTAGGAAACCAGACTCTGCAGTACTTAGCATCGTTTTTGGATGGAACATAAGTTGTAGAATTTGATTTCCCAGCGCAAACGCCTGACTCATGCAAACATGTTGGTGGTATCAGATGAGCAGCAACTGAGCAGAACGCAATTACAGAGCCCTTTTAGCAGAGGAGAGGGAGACGAAGAGGATAGTTTCCACGTCTTTCTCATTAACGCACCGGGGGAGAGAAGAAGTGCAGTGAGTGCTCAGCACCATCACGTCAGGCCTTAATAGGAGTACTTTTAAAAACTTCGTTGTTTCACCAAAATGTAAGGGGATATGCACCCACGAGTGTGTGTGTGCTCCTGCTGTCGTGTTGTCTGTCCCTGGCAGGTCCCCGTGCTCCCACCCTGACTCACGGACATCTCCTCTAGCATTGATTGGGTCAGGACAGGAGTGCTCCAGCTGGCACTGCACTGTGCTCCCGTCCTGCTTGGGGCTCCCTTCCGCTGCTTCTAATAAGGGAAGTACAAATGCATTTAAAACTGTCAGTGTTACACAAGGGTTCCTTCTTACCATCAGTGTTACATTTCACTGCAGCCGCCTCTGTGAGCCCACTGGCTCTGGTGCTCTCACTCTGCACCAACCTGCGGCTGCCGTCCCCTCCTCGCAGAGGCTCTCCCTGCCCTGCTTTCACTCTGCTCTGTTGAGACAAGTTTCTTTTATCACTCGCTTGCGTATTTATTGCTGTTTGCAATGAAGTGCTACAGGCACACCCAGAAATATATCTGTGCCTCTACAACACAAACAGAATCTTTTCCTCCGTAAGCTGAGGGAGAAAAGACAGCGACAACTTCGGCTCTGGAGGCTGCAGAGTTTAAGGGACAGCTGAAGCCTCACCCACCCCATGCCTCCCTTTGGCCTCAGATTCTCTTGTACTGATAAATTCCTCATGTATTTCCACTGTTGTTTCCAGTTGTGATAACTTTATTTTAAACCTGCCTGTTAAAGCTGCTCATTCTGTTTACCTTCATTTTGTCAGGTCTTTAAGCTTTTGCCCACCTGTATTTATTCCTTACCTTCTATTGCCCACTAAAGACATGAGCTAGCATCTGTACGTTCAATCAGTCAGCAGAATATCGCAGGACTGAATCCTTAATGACACTAAATGATTTTCTGCAATAGTTTGTCATCATTATGAACCTCCAGAATGAAGGCGTCTTGCTGGATGTGCAGTCCACACCCTGTCGATGCACCAAGGCACAGCCCGCTGTCGGCGCGGCTCAGCAGGGTTTGGTGTGACGGCGCGGTGACTTCGGTGGCAGCGGCAGGAATGCTAACACCACTTGGAGAGCTCACGGTGGCCTTGAAGGAAGCCTGCCAGGCGGCTGGGGAGGCATCTGATTGCCTTCAGGATGAGGATTTAAATCTTCTCCATCGGCAACATGGGAGAGCTGGGTCCCCTGTCCCCAAGCATGGCGGGTGTGCTGGGTGCCCCCTGGGTGCTTGGAGCCGCAGGCTGGCCAGGCCAGGCAAGGAAAAGGCAAATAACAGGAGCTAGTGAGGGGCTGGTGTGGCAGGGACCTTCTTAGCTGGGAAGCGCTGGGTGCTGTCCCGGCGTGCAGGGGGCCGGGAGGAGCCCCCCTTGCAGGCTGTGCTGCCGCCTGTGATGTCCAGGGACAGGCTGGTGGAGCTGCTGTGGGACGAGCTGGGGCCCAAGGAGATGTCCGCGAGCGGTGGCGGCTGCCACGGCTCAAGCCTCTGCCTGCCTCGGCACTATGACGAGCGAGGCTGGGCCACGCTGGCCTCCAGGAGGACGAGCTGAGAGCATTGCAGCAAGGCTGATAACAAAGACAAGATCAAACCATAAATGTCTTCTCTAAAATGAGTCTCTGCTGGCTGAATGGAAAACATTTAGAAAATATATGCAATTGGAAGCCTGAGAATCTCCTCCCATGTGTTTTTCCTCTCCAAAACAAACCTTGGCAGCCTGAAGCAGCAGGTCTTCAGGTGCATAATCTCATCTGAATTACCCTCTCTCCCATACCAATGGGAGCAGGAGGGTCTGAGGAATTTGGGCTCGGTGCCCTAATCACTGCACTCAAAGTGTGCCTGCAACACACAGTTTTTCCTTATACTAAAAACGAGAAAATAACCTGACAACGAAAAACATGAGAGAACGGTGATTCTAAGCCGTCTGGTTTGTGTTTTAATATCAGTGTTAGCCAGGGATTTCCTAGAGCAAAGAATATTGATTTTTATTTGTATTTTTTTCTGAACTCCGAACAAACAGGAGCTGGGCTCCTTCTGAGAGGCGATCTGAGGAGACCTTGGGCTCCCGCCTGACGGGGCTCAAAGCCATCGCGGTGGGAGCGACAGGAGGGCAGGCGATGGCGTGGGCGACAAGGCTCCTGCTGCAGCAGGTCCGAGACCCCAGCGTCTGCCTGAAGTGCTGCTGAGCTCTGCCTGCGGCTTCTGAGCTGCTCTGCTCCTGGAAAGTTACTCCAAATCGTTAAGGCTAGATTGAATTGATCTTTTGGCTGCACGGTCGTACAGATATAAAGAGCATCGCCTAACTGTACATTTTTATGGATCAGTTATTTTTAAATTTATTACCAAGAGATGGTCTGCATTTATTAACACACACACACACCAAAAAAAAAAGCAAAAGGTGAGCAGGGCACACGAAGAAGTTTGGAAGTGATATTTTGGAAAAAATCTTTCTGTATTACCCACGTCTTTGCTGGCCTTCTATTTGCTATATTTGCTTAACTGATAAGAATTTTATATTGTCCATGTAGTGTCCGCACAGTGTGGTATATTTATTTCAAATTCCAGCCTTGTTGCTAATAATCCTGCCCACTCTGAGTTACAAGAACAAGCACTCCCAGTCCCCAGGCATAATGCAGAGCAACGTTCGCCCATAAGAAAGCTTTGCCAGGAGGCCCCGCGCAGGGCTGTTGCCGCGGGTTGGGATGAAGTACCCATCCCCTGCTTTAGGGCTGCGTGCTGAGCACACCAAAACCACACGGAGCTGGGCTGGCCGGGCTGGCCTGCGCAGGGCAGGCCCCATGGCCACGCACCAAGCCTCAGTGCCAGGCAGGATCTGTGGCACTGCCAGCTGATGCCGTGCAGCTGTGGGACGTGGGACGTTGTCCCGTGTCGGGGGAGGGATGGAGCACGGCTGGGCAATAACTCCTTGTTATTTCTTGTTCCAAGCTGAGATCTCATAGGCACGAGAGGTTTTGCAGGTGCCCACACCAAAATGAGAGCCTGGGCTTGCTGTCGGGATCCTGTCCAGCTGCTGAGCATTTGAATCGGTTGTGACTGAAATACATGAGATGGCAATAGCTTAAACCAAACTTTCGGTTCATGAAAGCTTGCCAGATGAACAATCCGGTGCATTGCCCTTGTTCCTCTCCCAGAATTTCTCACTGAGATCCACAGAAACATCTGGGCCGGGGTGCGGGCCCCTCTGTGCCTCCCGGGCTGGTGTCTGCAGGGCCTGGCCCGGGATGGGGATGGATGCTGGGACCTGTGGGTTGCCAAAGCTCCGATACTGCCCCTCGGAGCAGACAGGATCCGGAGATGTTCCCAACAAGCTGAAAAGTTGTGGTGAAAATAAAGGGTAAAGGAGAAGCGTGGGGTGGCATCCATGCACAGGATGATGACCCGTCAGGTGTAAGATGGGCAATCAGGCTAACAGGGGCAATGGGGGACGAAGTTCCACAGTGAGGCAGCATTGCAGGACATCGCCGGGGGCTGTGTGTATAAAAACACGTGCAGACTGTACAGGGCCACCTCTCTGCCCCACTTGGCAGTGTCTCCCTGATTGCACTGCGCCTCGTTTCGGGTGTGGGTTTCCAGGCACCATAAAAACAACAAGCGAGTTCTTGGGGGAGTGTGGTCGCTGGGATGAAAGAACCGAGTTCCTTTTAGACCGAGTGTGTTTAGATAAATGAGGACTGAGAGAAAGAGTGCAAAGTCTTTAAATGGGTTAAAGCCTCGTTCAAAGAGCACTTCAGTCACACTGTTCCTATCTCGGGGGGAACCCAGTGGCAGCTCCGAACCAGAGCTCTCCCACCGCGGGGCCGGGCAGGCAGCAGGACCAGGTCCCAGCTTTCGGCAGCCAGGTCCCTGTGCAGGTGGCTTCTGTGTTCTTCTGCCACTCAGGTGCTGCTTTCGTATGGTTTATCGTGAACAATTTTCATATTACTCTTCTGGACACTTCAGGATCAGGAGCTGAGCCGTGAACTTTGTGGTGCTTTTGGCAGCTGCTGGTGTCCTTCAGTGCTGCTGGAGCAGCAGCAAATGTAACCGGCGTCTCCATGTGCTCCACCTCACTCAGAGTTATGTCTTAAAAGCCGTGGCTGCACAAACTGCAGCATCGCTCGGGAAGGAGTCAGGTTTATAAGTACCTGCTGTTTTCATGGAGTCACAGTTTTAACAAAAAGATCTCATTTGTTCCTGCGTGCTTTATGGAGAAGTAGTCATGCAAATTGGTTATGCTGATTATCCACTTGAAATTTTAATGTTACCAGTTGAAAGTGAATATTTATTCACATACGTTTGTATGGGTTTGTTCCATGTAAGCACTGGGAAGAGAAAGCAGCAGGGTGAGCGTGTGCTTGCCAGCGGCAGGGGAAGCTGCTCCCACACCCCCCGCAGCAGGGCAGCCTGTGCTGGGCCCGCTGCTCCCTTCCTGCCCCACACTTTTACCAGGCGCAGCGTCTCCAGCCGTGGGGACAGTGCGTGGCACCCCATCCGGCTCGCAGTTACCGCCGTGCCAGCAGTGCCACGGGCTCCGGTGATAGCTTTAATTACACTTCAGGGTAATTTCTGTCGATGAGTGCACGCATGCAGCGATGGGAGCACCCGGGGAGGCACTACAGATGAATGCCCACTTCGTGGGCTCTTTCACAACGGGTGCTCCTGCCTCCCTCCCGGCACGGTCACGCTGAGGTGCGGTGCAGCCTGTGCGGCCGCGCGGCTGCCGTTCTGCTCGGGAGCGTGTCTGGAGCTCCCTGGGCGTAGCTCCTGCCATAAAAGATGATGGCCTCTTAGCGTGGCGTGCCGAACGGTGGATGAGGTGGTGAAGGAACAGACGCGAGGCAGTCAGCATTTTGCACGTACATAAACACCTTAAAGCAACATCTGGAAAATTGCTTGGGAAAAAAAAAAACAACAGATTTTTATTTATAAGTTCTGTGGTTTAGTTTTTATAGCATTTTACGATGCACATAAATTGTTGTTTAAAAACAGAAAGTGTAAAAGAAATTCCAGGGGGAAGGCAATTGTTGTTCAGCCTTAACTGTGATAATCTCTTTCCGGAGGAATTCACTGTCTTCTGTTTTCAGCTCATGGCTGCGTTTCGCTGGCAGCTGGAAAAGTCAACAATCGCCTTTTACCTTTATTTGTATCCATAATTCTAAGTTTAAAATGTTTATTCAGATTTATTATTTTGCTATTTAAGAAGACAAAATGTATTTTCTGAAATAAATCCGTACCCAGTGTAACACTGGGAAAGCCATGCCTGCTGTATGGTATTTGTGGCTGGGTCATAATTGTGAAGGTAAGTTTGTCTTTTTAATACGCCAAAAGAGATCCCAGAGGCCACGTGTGCCTGGGCGCGTTGCAGAAGGCCTGATGCAGAAGATGGTGGTGCGAGGCACTGCCTGGCTCGGGGCTCAGCACCCCAAGCAGGCGCTCTGCTCGCCACCCCCGACCCAGCCCGCGGCTGCAGCCCCTGCGGCACCGCATTGTCCCCGTCCAGGGGGGTCTCAGGACCTGGCAGCGTCCTGCGTGACAGCAACAGCCACGCATCGTTATACCTCGCACTGGGAAACTGAGTTGAAAAAAGAGATTGTTGGGTATGGGGTTAATACTCGTCATGTCTCAGTTGTGTTTTTGCACCAGATACACAGATCTGTGTCAGTCTGCTGTTTGGGATAAGTTTTACGCTGCTGGAAGAAAGCATGGTTGAATGTGAACCAAGCTGGAAGATACGCACCAGGCTGAGTAACGTAAAGCGTGCTGAAGAGAAGCGCAGTTAAACAGTCTTCGTATGTGTGTGCAAATGTCTATTTTACAATTTTTTTTTCAGTTGCCCCCACAATTCAGGAACTTAAGTCCAGCGGCGTGATGCTCGGAGGGAACGGACTGATACGGTGTGAAGGTGCAGGCGTTCCTGCCCCGGTCTTTGAGTGGTACAGAGGAGAGAGGAAGTAAGTAGCCCTGCCTGCCCCTCGCTTGGTGCCGCCGGGGCCGCTGGTGCCACTCGCGTGTCCCCACAGGGACTGGGCTGCAGGAGAGCTGAGGCAGGGGCAAAGCTCGTGGTGGCGGCGGGCGCTGGGGTTTGTCCCCCCAAAAACCACGGCAGCAGGCTGCCGCCCTCACACCACTCCCCTCGCTGCAGAGTCATGCACGGCTGGAGCAGAGCGGCTTCGGAGGTGCTGGCCGCCAACAGCTGTGCTGTGCGGCTTCTGGGCGAGTTTCTTCATTTTCTTGAAGTCTTAGTTTTTGTGCTCATAAATGAGGCATAATAGGACTGTCCGTGGCTGGGCTGTGATGGTGATAATTGCCATAATGAGCCTAAGGTTTAAACATGCTTTAGTAATTGCAGCCTTATAAGTATAGTAACCAGAAAGGCACTGAAAATGCCTGCTGAAAAAGCCTACTAAAAAGAGGTATTTTTTTTAAGAAAGCTCTTTAAAAAAAAGAAAAAAAGTCTTCATAGCTTTCCTAGTGCGAGCTTTGGGGGTGAAAAGGCAGGCTGAATAACAAGACTTTCAGCCAAATCTTAATGGCTACAGTTCTTTGCCCAGGTGCGCCGTGAGCAGTGTGGGCTTTCAGTCCACTGGCTTGAGCAGAGCTGCTGCACCCCCCAGCATCTGAAGGTGGCCAGGGGCACACTGCCAGCCCAAACCCTAATCTTCATCGTGTGCTTTGGTGCTGTTCACAGCCGGCTTTGCTTTCAGGTCCTTAGTGCTATGTAATGATAACTGGCATCTCTGTAGCATCTTTTTTTTGAACAGATTTTGTTTTACAACTCTTACTTTACCTAAGGTATTGTTTCTCTTAAGTCTGAATATTGGTGCAGGAGAAAGTGGCTGTCCTCCCTGATAGGCAGCTGTCCACACACATCTTCTGGGTTCTGGAATCTCCCGGCTTCTGAGTGCTGGGATTCTCATCAGCTCTAAGATCCCGCTAAACCTGGGGGCTGACATGAGAATATTAATGACCATATTTCATAGGAAACCACCTGTCAGCTCATTGCCCAGTGGCCAGCTGCTCCCCTTTAGGAACGTTGCTCTTCTTCCTTCCCGACTTCTCACAGCAGTCAGAACCATCGCACTGACCATTTATTAAAGCATTCTTAAAAACAATATCATTGACCTTTCCTGCATATAACAGTAGAGGTTTTCCTTCTGATGGATAAATTCATCTACATCCTGTTTCCAAAGATGCGTATTATGTTGTACATATGTTGGGGGGGATGTAACAGAAATATATTTTATATAAAAACTATTGTAGCGCAGGTTTTAATGTAGACCATAGCATTCTGGATTCAATTAACCATGTCCAGCATGATGATCACCTTCCTATTTGTGAAAGTCACCAATTCCTTTCTTCGTGAGTGCATTCAGTGTCACAAGAGCAGCAGGAAGGCATAAACAGAGCATTTCAGGACACTGAAGCCGTGCCTTCTGTTTTCCATTTCAGTTGTTGTATCACCTGAGGCTTGCTGTAATCAGCAAGACATGCACTGTCCTATTGTGTCTCACCGCTCCAGTATTCTGTTAAATCTAATGGGGCATCATTTTTTGCTAAACTGCTTTTTACAGACATGCTAAACACACATGACTACAAAGGTACTGGGAACCTCCAAACCGCCACTTGCAGGACAGGAAGGTGTACACACATTGTTTTGCCTCCAGCGTTTCCCCTTTACCTTGGGAAGACAGAAAGCCAGCACAGAACGAGCCTTGGACAGCTCATTCATTGTTTTAAAACAAAACTGAGAAGAGTTAGCTTTCATAGGTAGCTCAGAGTAGCGTGTACATTATCCTGCAGATAATTTGCTGGCATATTGCAAGACTGTACACAGGGAGTTCACACCCTGCTGTGTAGTTGGCTAATAGAATAGAGAGAATCCCATTTTCTTCTGTTAGTCTTGGACTGAGACACTTTTTTCTTTTTGTAAATCAGGACGAATCTTTGAATAAATGAGTAGTGGGAGTCAGAGCTGAAATCCTAATGTATGTTCAGGGTCTGAAAGGAGCCTTTTGGGTCTGTAAATTGTATTGTTGTTACTTAGGTTGATGTAAATCAAAACCCACAGTTTCCAGGCTCCTGGGATCATCTCATCGTAAAACAGTCATTAAAACTAAAAATAAAAGCAGTCACAGACTCCATCCAGTTACACCTACAAGGAGCTTGCAGGGCTAATTGTACCTCATCACCAGCCTTACAGCAGTTCTTGCTCATTAATTTTCCTTAAGCGTTGGCTCATGAGCGTGCTTCGCGATGTCCTTCCGCAGCCCAAGGTGAGGAGCATAAAGCCCTCACCGTGTAGCCCTGGGAGCTGTGCTGCTTTCCTGCTGCTTTTTACCTGAACATGCAGGCCGACCACTTCTCCTGTCCTGTTGCTGGGGAAGGGCGAGGAGGGGTCTCGCAGCCACTTTAATCTGTAAAAATGGTGCCATGAGCTCTGTGCAGGAGCCTGTGCTGGTTGGGATGCCGGAGGTGCCCAGGGCTTGGTGCTCGGTCAGCAGCTCCTGGTGGCAGCACCCTGGGAAGGGAGCTGAGGAAGGGGCAGTGACTGGGTCTGAGCACTTTGAATCCCCATTAGGAGCCAAAACACACAATTGCATCACACTGAAAAAGGACTGGAAGTCTGGGGGAAAAGTTAGTAAAAGCTTCTTAAAATCATAATAGCATTTGGCTTCTAAACCTGCACAGGGATTCCCTGTGGGGGGAGGAGGCTTTGCTGTGCTGACTCCTCGCATCTGGAACTCACAGCTCAAGCACGTTATATTACAGGGCTACGCAGAAATTACATCTCAGAAATTAAACAGCCACAGGGAAGGAGCCCAGAAGTCGCTAATCTAAAAATATTAATTCTCTTATACTTGATAAAGCAAAGAAGACCTACATTGGAAATAACAAAACTCATTATAATGGCTTAATATATTGTAATAATATGAAGGTATTCAAATATGAAGTGAAAGGTAGATATCCCTCGGGGCTGGTACTGACACATGGTCTTCTCTCCATGCATAGGCATAGTCTCTGAAATAAGGCTGCATTTCCCTGTGCAGCTTGTGGTACAAAGCAGGAAGGTGAAGAAACGTGTAGGGTGGCTGCACACAAGTGAAAATATGTCAGTCTGTAACGGAGCTTGGAGAAACCCACTCGAGTAGTAAACTCTGTGTGCAGACAATGAGCTGGGTAGAGCAGCACATGGCAGCAATTAAACCTAAGGGCATCGGGTTCTTACTCTGGCAAACAGAAGTCTTTGAAGCTGCTGAGTGTACCCTAAGTACAGCCAACGCTGTCCCGTAGTCCCGTGGCTCCCTGCGGTGTCACGCCGTGCGGGCCTGCTGGCTCCAGGGAGGGCAGGCGGCTCTGGGCTTTCTCTCTCAGCAGGGTGGGAAAAGGAGGGAAGAACATCGGCAGGAGCAAGGAGAACCTCCGCGTGCAGTAGCATGTGTGCAGGTTGGAAGGACAAACTCCTCTGGCTTTCATCAGCCTGGAGAAAAGACGGGTCTCCCAGCGGCAGTGCCCGCCCGGAGCTGAGCGTCTCAGCCTCGGCCTTTTTCACTCCCCACAAAGCAACCTGTGTCCCCAGGACGTGCTCGGTCCTCTCCCGGGGGCTGCTCAGCCCGGCCCCGCAGCAGCGAGGGTAGAGCAGGGACTGCACGGGGAGCAGCACCGGGGCGCGGCGGGGTGCGGGTGCATGGGGGCAGAGGCACCCTGGTAATGCCGAAAGCGGTCAGTGCACAGTATGCAGAAGTGCAAATAGCAATAGAATATTTTTAGACAGAATGCTGGAAGACCTCATTCGTTTTCAGGATACACAATTGTATATTCCAGTGTTGCAGACAAAAGTTGGATACTTCGTCCAGACCTCTGCTCTTTATGGGAAATACAGGGAAGTATGAGTAACCAGCTATTGCTAGAATCTTAATCATGTGGTTACCCTTCTCAACTAGCTGCCTGACAGGAGGTGGTTTACCTACAACACCCAAATTTAATTTGGACATCACCCTTTGTGCCAGTGCAGTGGTATTTAGGACCTGGTTTGGAAGATACACCAAAGTACCTGGACAGTGCATATGAAATTTGACCATGGAAAGCCCAAAGTCAGGGAAATCGAGCCCAGGGAAATGGTTGTGTTCTGGCTTTTTCCTGTGTTTCGTTGCTTGGTTTCTGTTCAGATTGCTGTCTCAGGGTGCAGTGCTGCTGTAGCACATCCTTCTAATTGCAAGTATAATTTGTTGCTATAGAGGCTTGTAAAATAAGTTGGTCACAATCCTAATTAGTCATTTTTCTATCTACCTAATCCTCATCAGCCATCAGTTAAAGGTGCATAACGTCACAAGCAATCACCAGAGACTGAAAAAACACTCTCTGAAAGACCTACCATAATACTGAGAGGTGGGTGCAGAGTTACTTTTAGGATAGCACACACTCTCCTCTGCTTCCCATTCCTACCATGTCTCTTACTAAAGCCTCCCTGCTGCCCCGCTGAGCCCCGCACGAGCTGGCCACCCCGCTGACTGCCCACAGCCCTCAGGCATACCCGCAGGGCCAGGAGGGAGCACTTCCAGTGCCAGCACATCCTCCTCCGGCTCCCTGAATGGGCAGCACATCAGCTTTGAACACTGACTACCCATGTGTGCCCTCAGTAGAGTCTTTAAAGTTTTAGTTAATTTTGCCCAGTTTAAAATCAAAGCTCCCCATCTGACGCTGGCGCTGTCAGGTGGCCAGGCAGGGCAGGGGGTGCTGTGCTGTAATTCCTTTAGGCTGCAGGACAAGCTGGCAGGAGCTGCTCTCCTCACTACCCCACACCTCCAGTGTTGCCAGTGGCCTCCCAGATCAGCCCGTGATGAATTACAGAGTTGTAGAGGTAGACTCATATATGGTATATGAGTTATAGACTTTTTTTTTTTTTTTTTTTGCCTTCTAGACTGATCAATGGTCAACAAGGAATAACTATTAAAAATTATAGTACGAGATCGCTTCTTACTGTTACCAATGTGACAGAAGAGCATTTTGGCAACTATACCTGTGTTGCTGCCAACAAGCTTGGGACGACAAATGCCAGCCTGCCTCTCAACCGTAAGTAACGTGGACATGTGGCAAGTGTTCGTGGTTGTTTGTTTCCACATGCACCGATTCAAAAGAAAAAAAAACAGTAGTATGTTTTTGTTTTCCCTGGTTGCTTCACAAGGCGTATACATACCATTGTGCTCCTCAGTGGTGGGAAATAACGCACCTGGCTGTTCATTCTGTGCTGCGGAAGGGTTTCTGTGTGGAAAGCGATGCTACATTTCGGGGGCATCGACAGATTATGAATCTACAAAGAAACACGCAGGGAAACCCAACCTGCTGTCACAGTACAGCGTCACAAGTAGCGTGGCAAAACCTTTGAACCTTTCCGCTCAGAGCAGCGATACTTGGCGGCCAAGCGTTGTAAGCACCAGTAAGAACTCTTTCGGGGAGCTTTCAGGGGTGCTGCTGAGCACCACTGCTGTGGGCTCACCACGGGTCGGGCTGCCCTCGGCCTCATCAGCGGGCGGTTGGGTGACCGAGGGGACGTGCTGTTAAAGCTTTTGTTGGAAACAATAAGCTCCGACGTAGGCAAAGTGCTGCGATATTTTAACATGAAGCTTACATAAAATGGGTCTCAAATGTCCTACATGAAAGATATTTTTAACCATGATTTCATAGTGTTTCACATTTGTTGACTATCTAGCCATCTGTTAGTGGCATCCAAAGATGTTCATAGTTGAACTTCAGTGGTAATCTGTTCTGTTTCAATAGTGATAGTACTGAAAGGCAGACGTACCCTTCCCTACATGAAGATATTCCTTACTGGGTGGAAATTGGAGTGCAGATTTTCAGTTCCTTAAATCCTAGGGTTATTACCTTCTAACCATGAAGGTTCGTTCTTGACATACTTACTGCGTGACACGTGTTGTCAGGATATTTGAAATTACTACAGGAGAAGTGTAATAAGCAGAAAATAGCATGAAGTCTTTCCTTCCATTCTATTTCGTATTTGAGAAATCATTAACAAAGTGAAAACAACATAGCACATCTTCTAAAGAGAAAATGCAAAAAGTGAAACAAAGGAATATTATGCTAGAAGCAGATAGTATTTGGTGCATTTGCAATTCAGAGAAGGTAACATTAAGGTTTGGCTTAATTTTGAGCAGAGCAGAGCTGAGTCTGTCTCTTAGTTGCTGCTGGGATTTTATCAGCTTTTTTGTTGGGATAATAAGTACCGTGTGCCAACTGTTAAAAAGCACTTTGAGGTGCAGAGGTTGAAAATGTCAGATTAGTACCAAGTTCATTGTTACAAATAATAAAAATACATATTGTCCATTATGAAAGAGGTGGGATATGTGAAGCAGAACGGTGTTAGAGAAAATGCTGAAATCTGGATCTGATCCCGATCTTCCTGAATGAAATATGGGGTTGGTGTTAGCTCCAAGGTTTGTCTGAAAGACTGAGAAGAAATTGCTTATTTTATACTGTGATCTTTCTGATTCTAATCAAAACAAGGAGAGGTTGCCAAAAGGTGGTGATCTAGGTTTCAGTTGGGAATTAAGATCAATTTACATGGGGTTGGGCATTTCTCCTTGCTCAGAGTTCGCATTAGCATCATCTAGAAAGAGTTTCTTTTTTTTATATAAAAAGAAAAACTCATACAGTAGCAAGATATTAAATATGGATTCCTTAATACTTCAGAGGGAATCTTCTCTTGTAAAATGGTACTTGCATTTTATTTTGTTGGCAGTGACAGAGAGTGGAACATATGTGCTGGTTCAGGTACGTGCGGGGGAAGCCTCAGCAGTCACTGGTTGGTTGATAGTCAAACACGGTGTTAAGCACAATCCGATCATCGCATTACTTGACAAATGTTAAAACTTAGAGGTGGGTGCTTTATTCCGAGGTGCTAGCTGCGTTAGCACGGCACAGAGTGAGGTGTGGCTGCCCTGCATCCCACGGTGGGAGCTCGGGGACGCTGCGGCTGTGTCAGGACCGCGCAGCTCTGCTGTCGGGTGCTGCCCGCCGTCTTGGAGGGGCTGCTGATTGGCTGCTCCTCTCTGCTCTTGGTGTATTTTAAGGAAATTTTGTATAGCAGATAATCTGTATTTTCTTTCTTTGTACATTCCCATGCTACATGTAATGGGAAATTTCTCTGCGCACAGCTGGGAGCCCCTCTCAGGGGCAGAACCAAGCGTAGTCTCTGCTCTCAGGGTCTGCATCCTGTGCAGGTACACAACTCGAGGAAAACGATTATTTCTTCTGCTACCAGGAGGGTGTGGGTTTCAGTGACCCATAAATGCAACCTTGAGCTAACAGAAGTCACGCGGGGATGTCAGGGCTGCCGGTAGCAGCTGGCTGTGTGCAGCTGCAGACTCTGGGCTGAGCCGAGGGCCCGCGGCTGAACAGAGCGGGGCAGGACGGTGCCAGCGGGGCGCAGGGGGCAGGAGGCTGCAGCTGCTCCCATGGGGCAGGCACACCACGGAGTGCCAGGAGCCCAGCCTGCGGGGCTGGGGCATCCCACGTCCCACCAACGGAGACAACTTTGCCACTGCCCTGGCTGAAGGCTTGGTGGTCACGTCTAAGATCTAGCCATTGATAATAAATTCAGCAGCTGTATAATGGAAAGACTGAGCCTGGCAGTAAAACACAGAGCAGTAGTGATTCCAATAAATTAATAATCAATGGCAATTTGCTAATTATTCATGGCCAAGTCCTTCATATCATCCAAATGTGTTGTTTTTTGAAACTATTCCCGCCCATCCTGTGGCTAAGCTTATGATGTAGAGGATCCCCCCAGAGCACCGGCGTGATGATTGTTTGTTGGACAGTCCCATCCTGCCATCTATGGGCCTGATTTATCAGATGCTTAGCGCTGCCGTTGTTGGCTTTTCCCAGAAGCTTTGGTACTTGAGAAGAACGTAGTCTTTACTGAAAGTAAAGCATGGGCTTGCTGATTCATTAAACAGGTCCTGCAGGAAACGCGATATGGTATGGGCACAGGGCAGAAGTTCGATCTACCAGTGGGGAGTGGAGTGGCCTTTTTATAGTTCAGCTGATCTTGCTTTTAAATTATCGCAGTTTTAATTCAGGACAAAAGGCATTTTCCTACAACCAAATCTGCAAGGCCACCGTGATGGCAGTGCGCTATCATTAGCCCCCGGCGCTGAGGGGGGTTTATTCTGCCACCTGCACTGACAAGCGGCCATCAGGGCGGTGGTTGCATTGCTGCCACCAGCAGCGTCCCTGCAGGAGCAGCCCCTGTCCAGGCACCCTCCTGCCTTATTGCCACGCACAGCGCTCGCCTGCGTCCCAGCACATGGATTTGGGGCTGGATTGCTTGTTTTCTCTTTACCAAAGCTGAGTCACAGTGGAAGACTTTCTCCTCCGCCTGAGCACTTCTTACGTTACGGCAGGAAACTGGGCAGCCGTTGAAATCCTGCATTTGTAATCTGAATGTAGATTTAATCTGTACACCTCTAGAAACTATAAATCTACTTAGAAAGAGACTGTTCACAGAGGCATAAAATTCCCTGCTACGCGTGAGCACTGTGACCCAACAAGATAAGATACACACAAAAGTCCGGATTCTTGTAAGCCATCACCTCACAGAAGATGAAAACAATCATCGTGTCTCTGTTATACATGGTTTTGTTTATTCTTGGGCAAAGGTGTTACTTTGTTTGTGTTTTTAGAGAGCATCTCCTATACGTTCCTGAGTATTTTTTTTATGAGTGCTCTAAACAGCTCCCCTGTGAAGTGGTGCCTTCTTAAGGAAACTTGCAACACAGGGGAAGCCCCCGTGCCTGTTACTAGCAGCTGCCACAGAAATGACTGCTCTTAAAAGGCTGGGTTTGTCTTCCGCAGCTGTTCCGGGGGGTTGCTCTCGGAGGATGTGCCTTATGCAGAAATCTTAGGTACAGCGTCAGGAGTTGTTCTAAAACACAAATAACCGTGCAGGGCTGCAGCAAAGGTCAGTCGTGACGTTTGGAAGGGGAAGGAGAGCACTGCAAGGTGTGTGAGCAATGTGGTAGTGTTTTCTGTGCTAGTGTAATTGCTGCAGCTAAACAGAACTACTTTATTGAATAAGCATCCAACTGTGAACTTATGGTTAGTGCAACATGCTTATAATCTTGTCTCAAACATTTCTGCATGCCAGAAAGCACCAGACCGTGCCCTCGATTTATATGCGTTGATTGCATTGTGTCCTGGTCCCTACGTAAAGATTCCTAATCAAACTGCTCTTCCAATATTTTTAATACATTGAGTTTCATGTCTGAAATGCAAAAAAAATTAATATTCTTCCCAAAACCTAAAGTATCTCACTATAAACAACACATTGCATTTCACTATATGCGTGCTCCTTAGTATCATGGGAGCAGCATTGGATGTTCGTATGGTTTGGTGTCATTGTAAAACTCTGCAGTTTATTTTTATTGACTGAGAAATTGCATTTTACTGTATTTTCCTATGTGAAAATTGCTACTGTTTAGCTCAATAATGTTGGTTGACCTACCAAATTTGACATTTCTTGAAAGAAGTTTACTCCCTGTGGAAATTCCCTTTGTGTCCACAGTTTCAACCCTTGTCCAATTACCTAAGAAATATGTGGCTATTTTACCTTTGAAATACTGGTCCTCAGAACAAATCACCCTTTAATTGTCATTGTTTTACGTTGTGTCTCAGTCAGGTGGGACAGTCTGCACACACACACCAAGTGCTTCGATATATCCATACACCTGTAAAAATTCATGTGAAAAATCCTGTATTCCTTAGAAGCCTATTCAGAGCCTACTGCAGTCAGCCAAAGACATTTAATGATGTAACAAGGTTTGGCTCTGGTTCAAAGTCTCCTGCAGACATCACAGTGCAGAGAACTGGTTCCACAGCCCAGGCTTTTCACTCGAGGTGCCCAGTCCTGCCCCCAGGGCTGCAGTCCGTTCCCCGACCCGCGCCCCCAGCTCCTGCTGAACGTGCAGCAAAGGTCTCTGCCTCCACTTCCCAGGAGTGGTGTTGGACATGAAGCAGATTTGAAATCCATTCAAATCAACACCATTTGTAAAGGGACTGTAAAATGTCTGAGCCACCACACTTCCTTGTGGTGGCTGTAAGGGACATCGGGGTAAGGGACAGCCAGGTCCATGCCTATAGGTTTTCATGGTACATCCCTTAACGAAGCCAAGTTAAACCTTTTCATGGTGTGTTGTCCTGTCTGGAAACTCATAATCACTTCTGTTACAGACTGAAGGTAATTTGTTCTGTCCTTGGTTTTGCCTGCCATGTCTGAGCTGGCCTGGCTGCAGCGGGAGAGGCGAGCTGCCCTGCGAGGGAGCTGGAGCTGGAGCCTGGGACGGACACCCAGCTCCTGGTCCTGTGGTTGAGTCGGGGAATGGGAGAAGGGGGGTTATAAATCTGGGGGTGAGTGCCTTGGGGACCTGCCTCAAAGACAAAGGTATTCATCCAGGAGATTTTAATTGAGTGACTGTTTTCCTAATGGAAAACCGCTGCCTGAAAGCTTCCAACACCTGCAGTGTGATTCACAGGTGAGGCAGAAACCTCTCTTTTCTCCCCTTTCTCACACAGGGTAAAAAGCAGATGTATGATGCAGTTGAACAGTGCACAAGTAAAACTGAGTTTTCTTAAATCAGAAATACACCTGAGGGACAAGTTTCCTGAAGTCCTGCTGAGACAAGTAGCCCAGCAGTGTTAAAAAATCAGCGCCTTGAATTCATATATTCACACAGAATAAGACAAATGGCCAAATCTTCCATTTATGCAAGTCATAATAATTCTGTTAGATGTTGGGTTTGAGATGCTTCATAGGCATGCCAAGTACTGCTCCAGGTAGCAATTACTGAGAGTTTGGGACAAATTTTCTCTATATCCATTTTCCAGGTTGAGCTTTATTATGAATTATGTGACAATGTGACTGAGATGGGACTGGGTAGAAATAACCAGTCTGAGCAAAACCAGTCACGTATGATCCTCCTTGACATTTAGAAGAAACTTTAAAGGCCTAAGAGCATATTTGTCTTTGAGGGGAAAAAATATCTTTACTGTGGATCCTTACAGAAGTTGCCTAGTTGCCTTTTATGTTACCTTTTGTTAAATTTGTATTCATATTCTTACCACTGTGTAGTCGCAGCCATATGCTTTGGACACATATTTCTACTGAAAAAGGATGATTTGGAGAGGCTGAAGTATGTGTAGAAGCATGTCTAGCAGCATATCTAAATCTTCATTCTAATTATCAGTTAATTGCAGTGATTAGAACATTCAAGGTGATCTAAGGAGCTCCCTACAACATGCCCCTGTGGGGGTGAGGCACACCGGAGGTCAGAGCTCCTTTTGAACTGGCGTTTATTTTCATGATACAGAAGGGGTAGGAAAACTTGAAGTAAGTTAACTTCTCAGAAAAAAAAACTAAAAATCCAAAGAAAATGCATAACAAAGTGTGGGAAAGCCAGAAGTGCTATAAATACTCAATTAAATATATTTTACAACTTGGTCTGGTATGCAGACTGCAGACAAGATGAGAAATCCTGCAGACCTGGGGGGAAGGTTCATAAGGGGTTGTAGGAAGCAAAGGGTGAAAAATTCCTGTGTCAAGAGATTATCTTGTAAAGAAGAAGACGTACTGAAATACTGGCTAGCCTACAGAAGGTATATTAGGATGTTTTCTCTTAAAACAAGCCCAAAAGAGTTTTAACTCATCAGTGGCAGGTTTCAACCCAAATGCAAAACACTTGGTCGTTACAATATATTGTTGAATGGAGAATCTGTTTTTATAACACGTTGTTCAGGCCAAAGTTTATGGGACTTTGAAAAACAATTAGCTATTGATCAAGAATAACAAAAAAGAATAAAATAAAATAAAATAAAATAAAATGAAATCATGAAAAACGTAGAATTGATTTTAAATTCAAGACTTCTGTATTTAAGTGATTATCTGATTGCTAAACGTTGGGTGAAAGCCTGAATTCTGCTCATGTTACCTGTAGAGAGCTTCTTTTTTTATATTTTTTTAATTATTTTTTAACAGCAACACAAATATGATTTGACTTGACTAACAGAGAAGATGATTTACAAACTAAATTCTAGGTTATTTAACAGAAACAGTCACTTGAAACCAAACAATATTTATCTTAAAAATTTGCTTGCATCTATCATGCCATGTGTTCTCTAATAAGATTACCAAAAAAGTAGATATAGATGATCTCTACAGCATTTGTTTACATTTCCCTCAAAGCTGTGACATATTCCTAAGCATCCAGTTTGTGAAGTGAAGAAAATTAGAAATAAATTTCTTTTTTTCTTTTTTTCTTTTTTTCTTTTTTTTTTCCCTGCGGGAAAGCTAAAAATAGATTGAGAGGTTTAAAACTGAGAGCTTTTTCTGTGAGCCCACGCTATAAACACTAACTGTCTCTTCTGTACTCAGTCACCTAAGAAATAAAATGCTGAGATATTTCAATAAGCCTCTAAAATAAAGAACTCAAGCAATGTTTTCTTTAATTCCACCTACAGATTTATATGTTTTTCTAAACCTCAGACAACAAACATTAGCAGCAGATAGATATTTCTTGTAATATTAGAAATATTTAGTGAAAAAGACCTCTGATTTATTTTTCAGAAATGCACTCTTTTTTCCCTGCATTATCACAAGAAACAAAGCTGATATCTTGACTTTATGATGTTCTGCTCTGAGGCCTTTACAGCAGTAATCTGAATTTTACTATGCAGTAAGGTTCTGTTTCTGTTATAGACCTTTTCTGTAAAATAGGCTCAGATTTTCAGATTGTGCAATATTTAGATTTCATGAATTGTATTCAAACATAAAAAAGCCCTGAGAACCTGATTGTTTACATTCTGTTAATTTGCTCAGTTAAAATACTATACCTAGAAAAAGAATGAAAATTTTAATTATAAATTATGGGGGATGTGAAGGAGAAGACAACAAATCTCATGAAGTAATTACAGCATAAACTAAAGGTACCGCACAATATAGCACTGATGTACAGCTTTTATTTATTTAGCCAATAAAAAGTACATCTGGTGCCAGTCCCTTTTCTTTGCTAATGCAGTTGCTGAGCTTTCCACGGTGCTGCAAATCTGTAAGAAAATGTCCTTCAGATCAGAGGAACTAACTTTGGAGTGAGGTTCCAACAAAGTTTTATCTAAATCAATAGAGACTTTAATGCTTTTTAAATTATAGTTTTATGGCTAAAGATAGTTAGCTGTGCATTTTGTCATCTTCATTTTTAAGCAAGGTAATTCACTGTTCTTAACCTGGAGATGAGTTTAAAAAATAGATTCCTGATAAATTAATGAGCAAGTGGTTGATGTTTTGAGGCAAAATAGCACTTTCTGTGAAATACCAAAATGCTTTCCCTGAATTCCGATTTCTGAATTAAGAAGGGATGTGAAAAAAGGATTAAGGTTCCCCTGCAATACTTGTCCCCATCCTGTCTGAATTTCAGTACATCGCCCGTCAGACGTGTGGCTGTCCCACCAAGGAAGCTTTGCCAGCCAGTCTGTTTGTGCTTGCGAATGAAAGGCTTCTTCGTGACCTTTCTGCGTTTGCTCTCGACCAGCAGTCACTTACGGTGCTTCTGGGCTCTGTAAATATCGCTCCGCAGCTTGGTGCGCAGCCGGAGCAGGTCGGCACGTCCAGGACACACAAGGGGCAATGCACATGAGAAAGGGGTCTCGGCTCGATGTGCTCTTCGTAGCTGTTGTTGTACAGAACACCCTACAAAACCTGCATTAGTCTAAACAAAATGCCCCATCTGGGGAATGAAACTATCACTCCAACGCTTGTATGAAGATTTTCCCAAGTGCCTGGGGCTTTTCTTGGACATAAAATGCTCCCACCCATCCTCTCTGCGCACTCGCGCAGTGACGGACTCGGCACTCGGGGTGAGGAGGAGCGCGGCGTGCCCAGCCTGCCGGCAGCAGCTGCGGTGGGAGACAGTTACTGAGCTGCTAATTATTTTTAATTTCTTTTGGGAGCTCCGTTTGTCCAGGGTTTTGGAGCCGGGACCTGGCTGTGATGCTGCATGTGACAACAGAGTGAAAGGAAATTGCCCTTGAATAAATATTTGAGCAATGCTGGTCAAGCAGAGCAAAGCCTCGAGCAGATTGTCTCCACATGTTAATCAGTGCAATAAAGCCCTGCTTGGGAGAAGAACCATTTAGGCTAAGGGATGAAGCCGGTCCAAAAACGAATGGATATGGTCTTGTCATGAGCAAATCCAGGCTGAGAGTGGAAGATTTCTAACTGCTAGGACAGCTGGGTTCTGCAGCATCCTTCCACGGGGAGCAGTGGGGCAGACACAATTTTTTCAACCACAAAGTTTAGTGAGTTTATCAAAGTGATTTGTCCTCGGTGCTAAATAAATGAACCTAAGTCTGCTCCACAGAAAACAGTCACAAGAGCAGATGCAATTTCCTTTCTGCTGTTTCCCCTTGGAAGATGTGTGCAGGGAAGCCCCTGGTCCTCCTGCACTCCCAGTGGCACCAAGTGGCCTTGAGCTCTGGACATGGCCTGAGGTTGATGCAGTTCTCACCCTCTCCTCTGGGAGCTATCCACATCCGTGCACATCTCCACAGCCCAGTTTTCTTGTCTTTGATTTCGCTGAAAGTGCAGTATCCAAAAGAACAGAGAAGACATTTCTCTTTCCAGACATAATATGTTCAGCTCTTGCGTGCTAACGGTATCCTTACGATGTGTTCATGGTGGTTCACCTGTGCAACAGGGCTCCACGCTGTAGCACACTGCTTGGATTTACGGCTCGGGCTGAGGCGCATCAGAAGCAGCAGCAGAAGGGCAGGTCCTCCTTGGACATGGGCAGGGACTCCTCCTTGTTCGGGGATGGATATTCTGAGGCAGGGTCCTGACACTTGAATGATAGGTGATGTAGTATTTTGTACTCCCCTACCTTGACCAGGAAAAAGTTACGTGCTCTGACAACAGTCACCACAGTCTGAGGATCCATGATCCCCCACCGGAGAGGATAAGCGAGTTCTTTGCAAAGTACCTGCTGCTGTTTATGTTAGCCCACTGGTGTGTATGCTCAGATCCTCTATGTTCAGGCTATTTGCAGCAAACTTCTGCGCCTTGATCTCAGCTTATAATAGCTCCCTAGGCAATAAAAACATTTCCTTCCTCTGTGTGTCTGCATGATGACTTGCTCTAGAGATCTGTTTCTCTTCTACCTATTTTCTAAACCACACCTGTGCCAAATGAAAAACAGTTGTGCTTCTCTGTAACTCATTTATCACTTGAATAATCCACATGAACTTTCACCGTTGTGTTCCTCTCCTTTCTCTTGGAGGCTAACTCAGAGCACTTTGTAGCATTATGTGGCTCGTTTTTTCTTGGAAAAGTTCAAAGTCAAATCATATAATGTGCTCCTTCTGCGACTCTGGCTAGAGATGTGCAACTCTAACTCCAGCTTAATTAAGTTTCCTTTTACAGACATTATAGACGGTTTGTGAATTTCATCATGACATTGGCACATTTCACCATGTAATTTATAGAAATTTGTAATGATTCATTTGATAGGCATTGTCTGTGGATTTCAGTTCATCAGGGATCAGTAGAGCTATAATTACATAGTAATTATTAAATAATTATTCACAAATTGCTATGCCAGTGAGATCAAATATCAGAGCAGTTGAGCAGCATCTAGCTCTTCCAAGCACTTGTGATATACATACATGGCTGCGGAGATCAGGGTGCTTCCTCTAAACCTGGTGTAGCGCGCAGAGCAGGCAAGGAACTCATCAAAGCTAAAATGAAACTTCACTTCAGGAAAGAGTTGTCTGTGCCTGCATTGCCAGAGCTGGGAGCGGCAGGACAAGACTTCCACCATGCCACAAACAGCTTTCTCATCTAAGCATATACTTCAGTGTGATCCAATATCCCGTGGAAACATGGGACAAACAGAATTGATGTTGCTGCTGGCAGAGCGCAGCCTTTTGTAGTGCCCACAGATACAACCTTTTGGACAGCCCGGATCAGGCGTGCACGTGAGAGAGCAAGTGCTGCCAGGCAGACCGAGGAAAGCCGACGGGTTGGGGGGTCAGCCTTGGGGATGGGGCTGCCCCTCCCGTAGGGAGCTCGCAGCTCCCGCTGCATGCCCGAAAAACCACGGGCACCTCCCGTCAGTCCCCTGCACCCAGGCTGTCTGTCCTGCGGTTCGGCAGGGCGACAAACGTTCTTTTCTGACTCGGCTTTAGGCAATTATGTATTTACTACTTTATGCTTCTTGCCATGGACCTGGCAGAAACATTTGTTCAGCAGTGTTATCGGTGGCAGGCCCACCGCTATAAACACAGGAAGGAGGTAGCTCGGTGGCACGCATCGCGTTGCATCTCCGATGTATGTTTTGCCTTATTTGCTTCCAGAAATATAACGATGGTTGTGCAGATTTAAAGAGTGACCTCTGAGAACAAGAATATAATTGTTGGGAAGTGAGAGCAATGCTAATCATATGTTTCTGAACAGCAAAGATGCTAACAGATTTCTGTGTCTACATTATTCATGAGGTTTCAATGTATACATATGAATGAAGGACAGAGCTAAAAAGAAGCAGACCACTTTGTCACTTTTCCTTCATTTTGTTGTGGCCTTAACAGCTGTAAAAATAATTAAAGCAGCAGTTTTCTCTGGAAAACATCTGAAATAGGAAATAAGGAGAAACATGCAAATACAGTATGTCCTCTGTAATATTAGAACTTGAATACGTATATAAAATATTTTATTTAATGTAACTTTCATTATGTAGACATAATTAAAATATTGATATGAACTAGAAATCCAGTGAGTTTCTCTATTTGCTTCACCCTTTTTTCTTGCCTGTATCGTAGACCACACATGGGTGACATGACACCAGGAAAGGAGTAGACTCATTAGCAGTCTCATTAGACCTCTGGCATCAGAAGAATTTCATATTCAGAATCGTGGCCCTGAAAATTAGGCTGTCTATCTCTTCAGTTTCTTTGTTCACTGTGCACTGTGGCCATGCAGCTGCTCCGTAAACTTGAGCTAGGAGAACAAGCTGGGAAGGGGTTAGTTAAGCATTTATAGATTACTTTCAGTAGACTCTTAAGATGTTCTTTTTACTCTTCCAGAAGCAGAACCGTTCCTTCTCCTTCATTCATTTTAATTAAGAACCATGCCATTTATTTTAAAGCTTTTTATTTTGTGAGGGTCGTCCTCGCTGGTTCCCAGCGAGATGCTTCACATGTGCGATGGAAGGAAATTTTACAAGTCATATCCGCAACAGTGCTCTTCAGATAAAAGTTATGGGAAAAATCATAAATCATATGGAAGTCTTCTGAAAGACAGGTCCCCAGCAGATGTCTGCAAAGTGGCTCTGCCATTTCTGCTGGTTCTTGGTAGTGTCTGGTCACTGGATGCACAGCGCTGAGAGAAGCATTTTTGTTTGGCAGCAACGTCCTCTCGGTGCGTGTTCGCAGAACGCAGAAGTTCGGGCTGAGGTACCCGTCCTGTGGGAGCGCAGTTGGTAGAGTTCACAAACTGCGGGTGGTGTCCCGAGGATAGAAGCCGGGTGCTTTAGAAACTGCTGTGTAGACACCTGAAGGGTCCTTGATTGCTTTGGAAAAAAACAACCCTACGTGACTTTACGTGGCATCAGCAGTCTGTCCCTAATAGCTGGGTGGCCAGACAGCTTAGATAATTGTGATGTTTGGGCAAAAAAAGCAAGGTCTGCAAGTTCTGGGGTCTGCGCTGAAACCTGTAAAGATCTCATTATGCAAATTATTTTTCTTCCTTGAAATGAGTTATGCTTTGCTTTTTTTGAGTACTTCAGTCTTGTGAATATCAGTGCACGTACAGGACCTTAAACTAGTGGATATATTTCTGTAATACTCTAAAAGAAGGCCGCACTATGGATGGGGGCTTTTGCAGAAATCCCCTTGCTCAGGAGAGAAGTTTCCCTGATTTGTTCGTCTCCTCAGACTACAGACATTCCTGAGAAAGGTGAAGCCTTGAGCAAATACAGGTGCTACGAAGGCAAAACTCTTGTCATTGGGGTTGGGGGGGAGTGCTGAAACTGGAAACTTTAACTGGCAAGAATATCAAATGCATGACGGGTATTTTAAATAGTATTTTGAATGTGTTGTGTGTGGTTCTCTCATCCAGCTGAAAAAAGAAATACATCCACCTCCTGGACAGTTTTTTCATGCTATAAAATATTTTACCCCGTATAGAATGATTATTAATTCTGGAACTTAATAAAATGAAAGTTAAAAGGAAAAGACTTCAGTAGGCTCCACAGCTAAGCAATGTGTTATTTTAGTGTTTTGGTTTTGTTTTTGTTTTTTTTCACAAGAAAATCAAATTCCATTGGAATTTTAAGTAAAACTCTAGAATCGTCCCAGTACTTCCTGCGTGCCAGCAAAGTGCGTGTGGCCTGGCAGTCCACAGAGATGAATTTCAGTGAGTGCCTTCATTAGCTTTCACTGAGCTTCTTTTAAGAGGATACACTAAATGGTGTCATGGTGTCATTAACGTAGTTTTCTACAGGCTTCAAAATATCAAAATATTTATTGAAAAAAAAAAATATCTTGCTATCAAACAAAACCTAGCTACCGTAGGTGCAGCGTAGTGAGGATGGCAAGAAGGATGGAATGTGTAAACTGCTTGGCAATTTCAGGTTTCAAATTCAAAGTTGTTTTTTTAAAAAAATGTCTGCCAGACATTGAGCTATTAAATAGTTGTCATCCTGTAATAAGGGAACAAACCATTTTAATGAAATAAACCATCACTTGGCAATTAAGGTGTAATAAGTCAAACGTGTAAAGGAGCTCAACTTGTAATTGCAAGATATTAATGGTGAGTAAAAGACACAGAATAAATTAAGGTCATGTCTGTCCCCAATCCACTTGCACTTTCCGTCCAAAAGATTTATTATTAAATATGTTTTTCCATTTACCATTGTACTCAAACAGTCTTTGGTTTACCTAGGCTTAAGGAGCTTTATTTCAAAGCAAATCATTAATCTTCAGCATAGCTGACATAGCCCAGGGGAGATTAGATTAAATAAGCCTGGTTAATTATCACAGGCCAAAAATGGAAATAGTTGTGAGGTTTTTCTTTCAATTAATCCATATGTTAGAATTTGATTGCCAGCTACATTCTAGACCAGTTATTGATTTATCTAATACATGGAAAGTCTAAATATTGTTACAGCAAAATCCAGCAATTTTACTGATGCAGAATGAAATGAAACAAGCTTTCTTTATTCTTATGTTACAGAATGCTTTCCATATCATCTATAAGTGTGCTAGTCTGGTAGCACCATGTTTTGACATTTTTTCAGGTAGAAATGGCACCCTCATTAGATAGGTGCTACTGCTGCAGCCACCCGTCCTATAATGAAATATCGCATAAAGGTGAGGGGAGTGGTTCTCATGCGCTATGTAAAAGCCATCGTAGTGTGAATATGAAAATCTAATCATGCATTTTCAAGTCATTTGCATTCATCTTAGCAAAACACATGGCGTTTTAAACTGAGTATAAGGAAATTGGATTTTTAGAGTATTGATGATTAATATCGAGATTGCAAAACACTAGAATAAATAAGAATAATGCTAGAAGGAGAAAAAATTGAATTAGTGCTGATGCTATGGTTTTGTCAAGTGAAATGAGTGTCCTTTCTTCGTTGTGTGTCTGGCTGCGCCCCTGCACACTCCTCTGCTTTCGTAAGAAAATCCTATGGAGCAGAGCGGATTTCCATACTCGTGTGTGCCGTATCCTAAAACGCAATTTCAAGAACCATCAATTTTTAGCTGAAGGCAACTTGTGCTTCCTCCCGTAGTCATTTCACTCATGGGATCCAAATACCTGAGGAGTGGCAGCAGCTGATGTTACAATGTTGAGGGCTACAGAAATCAAGTAAAATATTTCAGAGTTTTCTGTTCATCATAGTTACTGTAAAATAGGCTAGACTTTCAATCACCAGAATAATGAAAAATAATTTAAAAAATTATTATTATATCTCAGATGCATAGAGCTTTGCTTTTTATACTGAAATACAGTGTTTGAGTGTAGTGTATGGCTTTATTGATAATGGGGAATACTGTTCATTTTTAAAACTGGCATCCTCCTAATAATATCAATTACACTAACCAAAACAATTTCATTTGCGAGCAGCAGCAGAGTGTTAAAATAGGCTCTCTTGGTAATAAAAAAACGAGTCGATCGCTTTAACTCATCTCTTCGTCTGCAATGGCCCCAGTGACGGGCTGCTGCTGGTCCTGTGCTGGGAGGGTCTCCATGGCACTGGAAAGAGCCCCCTCATTTCTGTACATCTGAAGATTTATCCCTTCATGGTGGATTAGCATGGTCTTTGCCGTGGCGGTGACACCCACTGTGAGCGGCAGGAGAGCGCTGTTGGTGCCCCCAGCGTCAGCAGCCGTGCAGCCCAGAGGGACGGCGGCTGTCGCACCCGGATTTGCTTCAGGGAGGCTGGTAAGTGGAAAGATCATTGTTAAGCCTCTGGCTCTTCCCTTTCTTAACATGGAGCAGTGCTGGCATGGTTCAATGTCAGTGAAAGCCTTCTGTGTTTCGTGATGTGTGGCTTTTAAAGGCCTTGGTTGGCAGAGTGTATCCCTACAGTCTTCACAGACTGATATATATCTATATCTATATCTATCTAAAGTTTAAATATTGTTAATATTTAATTAGAATATTTGAAGCAGAACTGGGCCCCGGCAGTGCCATCCACAAAGATGCTTTGTTTTCTGTTACTTCGCAGGCGATTTTTTTAAGGGGTAAAAACATCTCAGCAGACTCAGAAGGGCAAGTACTGAGTCCAGGTGCTTCACGTGCCTTGTCCTTCCTAATTTCTCATTAAAGTACCTGGAGAGCAGGGGCTGGGAAAGGTGCTGGGAATGGGAGCTTGGTGTTGTCACAAGTTCTGCGTATTGATGGGTAATATTTTGCAAGCTGTAGTGGAGGCCGGGGAGGAAGGGGAGTGGGAATATCGACTGACCCCTCTTCTCTTTTTGTGTTTGTGCAGAACCAGAGCTGGAAAAGCAGCCACCTCTGGGAGAACGAAGGCCTTCATCTGACGTGGTCCCGTTGTGTTCCACATTCCTGCAAACCTCGCATTTTTGTATCTTCACCATTGCCATTCCCTTCTGGGATCTAGCGCTGTACTAACGTGTGCTCAGCAGCCCCACCAGCACGGGGGGTGCGGCTGCAGGGGAGCTGCGGTGCAGACCCTCCCCTGCAGCCCGGACGGGGTTGTGCGGGGCCGTGCAAATAAATTAACTTGCAACACCAAGGGGTTTCGGTGACTACATCTACGCTGAACAGCAAGCAGGCTTTGGTTCTATCAGATTTCTTTTTAATTCGATTTTATTGAAACTTGCCATGTTAGAAAACTTGCAGTGTTTGCAAGTGCAGACGGAGGTTGTTGTAGCTCCCGTGGCTTTACCGGCAGACCCCCTGTAGGGGACCGCAGCGTTTTGTACTGGGCGCATCCAGCACCCGACTGAGATCTGCTGCGGTCCTGAATTATGGTCCCACTCTGCAGATGGCAGTGTGTCAATGAAGCTGTTCACATTGCTGACGTGGTCAGCTCCACACGGACAAGCTGTGTCTGGGAGAATGCTGAGGACACCCTTCTGTGTGGGACTGTGCCGGTTACGTTTCAGCACAGCGGTGCTGGCAGTGGGCAGGGAGCTGCGACGCCGTTAGCAGCAGAGTGGGGGACCAGTGGTAACTCACGGGGAAGGGCGGTTCAGCTGGGGTACGTGGGTGTAAGGAGTAATGATACACCCATCACTGTCACGTCCGGGCATTGGGAATGGGAGATGTGAAGGATTCTGGTGTTACCTTGGGTGCTGCTGTGCCCGCTTGTGGTGGTTTGGGGAGATGGGAGGAGGGGATGGAGCCCCTGAGCCTGGGCTTGCTGCGGTCCTGCCCACACACTGGGGGCTTGCAGGCAGGTGTACTACAGGCAACAGACAGAAGCGTTGTCTGCTTGCTTCTGCTGAGGTTTTTTTGTATTCCCTTGGGAAAAAAGGTGGCTACACACCACTGAGATGCTGGGACTGGGAGAACTGCTGGGTCAGCGAGCATGAACCCCTCACGGTGCAAGCGGCTCCTGTGCAACCCCTTCCCAGACTGGCTGGGTTTCCTCTCAGCAGGAGCCGGTTTTCCTTCACAGGAACCCTGGTGGGAGGCAGTGCGAGGGCAGCAGTGTGTAAAGGCTGCAAGGCCACTGCTGACCCCGAATGTGCCCGCGCTCGGTCCCTGCCTGTTGCCCCGTGCAGAGCCCGACCGCTGCCCGTAGTGCCCTCCCTGACCGTGTCCGGGACTCTCAGCCCTGCTGGACCCGCTCTCCTCTCACCCCTGTGAATTCACTGCTGGTTTGATCATTTTGTGTGCAAATGTATTAAAACCCCTCTGATAAGAGTACCCTGAGCTGCTTGAATTTTGCTTTAACTTCGGTCTGGCAATTTCCATTTCATTATTCAGCATGCCATTTTTTAAGCTTTTGCTAAAACTGAACCGAGGAATTATTTTTAGGTCCATGTTTAATTTCTCCACCCTGCCTTTGTGAATAAAGCCGCTTGCATTTTTATTATTGTACGTGTCTAAAGAGTGTTTCGCAGCAGGTTGCTGTAGTTTCCTTTCCACGGAAGGAAGCTTGGGGCTGGGCAATTCCCTCCTCATCCCAGCTCTGCTGGGGTTCCCAGGCATAGTTTCTTTAATGGCCAGTCCTTCTTCCTTGGCAATTTTCCTCCTCGTGCTTTGTAGCCTTTCTTAGGGTGGTTTCCCATTATGTTAAGAGGTTTTCTCTGCAAGCTTTTTCTGCCTGGGATCAGAAAGATACCATCTCCTGCCTCTTGCTGAAAGGCAGTGTTAAGTGTCTGTGACATCAAGCTGCACCTCCTTGTCCTAGATTTCTCTTTCAAGGTTTAGAGCTGTAGTTACAAGTCTATGGGGTTTATTCTTCCACTTTATTTAAATTCACTCATCTGCTGATTCTCTAAGATTATTTCCAGCAGCCTGCTCTAAGACATGCTCACCACTGCCAACCCAAAATGATTGTAGAGGAACATTGCATTTTCAGTGACTGTGTGGTAAAGCTACCTGTCCATCTTATGCCACGTTCCCCGTTCCTTCACCTCCGAGATGCCAGCCTTTACACCAAGACCTGCGGGTGCATTTCTCTATTTACACTCCCTTTGTCTTTATCAACATCTGACTTTGCAGATAAGATTTCATTGTTTTGTCCTAAGAAGACCTTTCTCTACCTTTCTTCCTCATAGCCAGACTAACCCAGATAGCTCATTGTACCCGTGTTACCAGTTCTTACCTCTCTGTACCCCCTCACAACCCTGCTGGAGGTTGCGGTGCTCTTTGTCTGGTTGCTGCCCTTTCCCACCCTTGCTCCAGGCACTGCAAGGCGTGTGAGCACACTTGTCCCCGCCTTGTGGCCAGGACTCTTTCCGTGGCTCACAAGCATCGCTGTCACTTCTCCCTGGACACATCTCCCCTTCGTGTGGCAGCCACCCTGCTGACTGTCCTTCCCTGTGGTGGTTGTACTTCGATGCACTTAATCCGTCGGCAGTCAAATATTTTATTGGCAGTGCCGCCTACACTTGCCTTCCTTTCCTGCTCTTCCCACAGCGTTGCGGAGATCTCTTGAGCTTCTCCCAGGCCTCCCCTTTTCCTTCTCAGAGCTGCCGGTCAGCAGTGCCACCTCCGCCCAGGGTGTAACCGCCCTGCTCCAAAAGCCAGTCCGTAACCCCGCAGGCTGGCAGCGCCTCGGAAACGGCAGGGCAGGAGCTTCAAACTCCAGACGTGCCTGTTCCAAACCAGCGGTGTGAAGCTCTGCTCCTCCTGGTGACACCTCTGGCAGCTGGGCAGGTGCCAGCCCCTGTCAGAGCGTTTGTCCCAGGGGACCCGGTGGTGCTCCCTGCGCAGCCCACGCAGGAGATCGCCCCGTAACGCCGGGATGCTGCTAACACGGGCAGGCTGACAGCTCATATTCGTGGGGGTTACAACATCCAGGCCCTGGTAGAAGTTACTGCTTTCCTGTGTACATTTATTTATCAGCCAGTGCTGCAGCATCAGTATCGCTATGCCCAAGGTGCTCCGGTTTCTGTCTTTCGGTCCCAGCTTGTATTAATATTCTCTTTTGAAATGGTAAGATGCTGCTCCCAGTGTTCGCGTCTGTCTCTGGCAGTCAGAAACCACACGGCCTTTGGCTTCATTGCATTGGTAAGAGGTGTTAGCAATCTCCCCGGTGTCACTGCTGCCGTGCTCGTGACCTCAGCCTCTTGCACTTCTGCAGCAGGGGGAGTACAGCGGGGAGGTCTTCAGCTTGCAAGAGTTCTTCAGGGTCTTAAACTTAGCCTTGTACCAAAACATTTTTTGAACATTTATCCATACTTCAGGTGTTCAGCAAAGACAGCAAAGGCAGCAAGTTTGCTGATGAATACAGCCATGCTGTAGTGCACGAGAAGGAAACCATCGGTTCCTCACTTAGCAGAGCTTTATACAGAGTGTGATTACAGCTATCCAAGTGGTTAAGGTGCCGGAGATCTAATAGCCTCCCCACCAAGACATCAGCTGAGCTGAGCAACGTGCTGCTCCTAGGGCACATCACCCTTCAGGCAGTGCCTTTTTCTGTCCTTCCTTGTCACTTGGCTGACAACTGCCTCACCAGAATAGATGAGCCTGAATTTAGCAGCAGGGATCCCACACGCAGCAACTCCTATGGCACCAAGTCTGTAAAGAGCGAACCGGAGAGATGGGGCAAACATGTCGTCTGTGCTCTGGGTCTTGAAATGAACCTAGGAAGCGTTGCTTAAGGAGAATTCTCCACTGAAGTCACAGAAATGTCCCAGAATATGAAGTTTTGCCATTATACTTTCGTATTTTTCCCACAACCTTCCTTGAAAATCTGAGCGCTGCTGCTCTTGTAGCAGTGGGGTCCAAGGGCACTGAGGTACAGATGCTGCCCGCTCCCCACACATCCCTTCCTCCCTGGGCTACACAGACATCATGCATTTTAACGTACGGCGCTTCCAGAGAAACCAGCTGGTTTTGTTTTCTCTCTGCAGACCTGAACAATTTCATAAATAAAGATTTCCAAGGAGTTTTAGAACTAGAATTTAGCAACATCCATTGCCCCAAATCTTTGTTCTATTAATGTATAAAAGCAAGATCTTTGCCAGAGTACACGGTATTCCAGCCCTTTCTTGCAGTCTCGGTGATGCTGCAGTTCTGTGGCTTTATGAGGCACCACCTTTAAGCACCTATGATTAAGTCTAGATCCCACATGTGCAGAAGAAACACAAACCTAATAAAAATTCTGCTGTTTTAGGTACGATGTTTTGCCTTTTAATGAAAAATTGTATTCAGTAAGTGTTGTCTTTCTGGATCGTTGCAAAGAATGTTGCTCTGCAGCAAGAGGAATCTTTCCCTTTACAGGAAGCCATAGCAACAAGAGGGGCTGACTTGTGAATTTGCAAGAAAAAGATCTTGTAATTTTAGGGCAACCCAAAAAATAACTTTAGTCATCATTGTACACTGCATTTGAAGCAAAGCTGATAAATATAGGCGAGAAGCAAGATGTAATTACTCAGAACATTAAGATTTGGAAGAAATGAAGGACTACTAAGGCAAATGATTATAAAATTTGTAAGACAGTTGTTAAAATACGAAACCGAAGGATTTTTGATAATCCTTTAGGTTGTTGTTTTGTGGGTTTTTTTGAGTCTCTTGTTCTGGCACAATCTCCCCTTCTCCTGGTAGAATGGTGTTTGCTCTGTGCAGGCGTACAGCCCTGTTTCACAGGCAACGTTTCCCTCGGCAGCAGGGGGATTTGGTGGTGCTGGGCTGCCCTGCCCCTTGCCCGCAGCACCATCCCCTGCCCTCGGGTCCTCATCAGTAGGAGCTTTCCCTCCCCCTTCCCCAGGAAGGCAGAACTGGTGTTTTAGGCTCCAAACCCACACCCCATTGCTATGGCTATTGCGCAGGCTTCCCATCCGTGCCTGTGTAACAAAGCCAATGTTTTTTTAAACTTACACATTGCTGAAATCAGTTGAGCTCATCAGTCATCACTGTGCAATCATTATTTCTGCAGCCTTGTCTAATTTTGTGTTATATCTGTGAACATACTGGGGAAAAAAACTGCGTGCACAGCAATCAGTTAGGCAGCGACCTTACCTGAGACCCAACGCAAACCCCAGCAGGAGCCCCTACGAAGGTTTGTTCCCTGCAGTGGGATTGCCTCGGGTAGAGTCGTTCTGTGCCTGGTGTCCTGTAAGTGCTGGGATGCTGGAGAGCACCCACATGCCATCCTCCCGGGGGCGAATCACCGTGCCGGGACACCCGGGCACTGAGCGACGGTCACAGCTCTCCCCAGCTCCCCTCCTCGCCCCTGTCCCAGCTGCACAGAGTACCCCTGAGCAGCAGGGGGACGTCTCAGTGCTGCACCTTGAAGCCTTTTTATCTTAAAGGCTGCTGACAATGTCACCAATTTTAAATTTCAAATGAAATTGTAGAGTTGCAGTAATACAGTTGAAATTCCATTTATTTTACAAATTACGTGAATTTGTCAGTGACAGTGATGTGTTTGTCAAGAAGCCAAACAAATACTTTTAAGACCAGAACCGTGCATCTGTATGGGCAGAACTCTTAGTGCCGGTAATTTGGTAACGAAACTTTGTAACTTTTTAATTGGGAAAATGTTTATCTGTTACTTCACTTAGAATCATTTTTGCATCACATTGACCTGAAAAGTAATTGTTGGAGAAAAAGTGCAAAATTGGATGAGCATGGAGAGTGTGTTCAGATCTTCGGCTATTACCTGCACATCCATTGTTGTCAACTGACTCACATTTTTTTTCATTAGTTTCTTGTTATAGTCAAGATGCGGTCAATGATCTTTTGAGCTTGGTAATTTTGTTAAATCTTTTTTATTACAGTTATTGAATTGCTACATTGAAATGGTAGCTTGCTTCCATGCAAGATTGATTGGATCTGGTATTTCATTTTGCATAGCACTATACGATGCTAATAAAAAGGCACAGGATAATGAATTTTAAAGTAAAATTATAATGAAATCCACAAATGATTGTTTCATTAGACAGAATGCTGGAGAATTGTGGTCTTCTGTTAACTTTTTCTGTTGTTTGTATTGGTCGCCCCAGGTGAAGTAAACATCTTCAAAATGTGTTTGATGTTTTTGATAAATGTTTTCTTCTGAAAAGCTCAATAATTAAAAAGATTGCGTTTTTTAAAGTTCACTAAAGCACAAAACTATTTCTTAAAAACATTCTATGCTTAAACTTGTTACCTTGGCTTATATCCATCATAAGAAAATGCCTTCAATACATTGAGGGGAGGAAAAAAAAAAAAAAAAAAGCTTTTTCTAGGCAGGTTTCAGGGTATCCCAGGAGAAATGTTTCTGAGCTTGAGAGCTTCAAGGGCAGCTCTGCAAAGGTGCCAAGCAAGAATATTTGCATATTTGGAGTGTGATAGTCCTCGTGTTGTGCACCACTGACACATAATAAAGTAGCTGGAAAAAGAAAGACATTGACGTGTAGTTCACAGAAACACAAGTCTGGTGTACTGCATGTTTGTCCCCGGCCTCGGATGGCCAGCTGAGTCTTTAAATAAAATCGTTGTGTGTGTCTGTTGCATGACTGTTTGCTGTCTCATTCTGTATTTGTCTTCCATGTGTGATTAACTCCCAAATGTTCTCTTTTTTTTTTCCTTTTCCCTTTTTGTAGAAATTATTGAGCCTACTACCTCTAGTCCTGTCTCAAGCCCAGGTCAGTATCCACATACATTCACAAAGTATGTTTGGGTACTTTTTCTCAAGGAATCATGACTGATGCATTGCCATATCAATAACAAGAATTGATTACGGGCAGTTTTGTTGTGGTCGTGCTGAACCGTCTCCTTCCTGTCTTTGTGCATTCATTGGTTTGTCTTCCCTCAAAACGTTTGTATTTTATTCTGTTCTTAAATTTCCCCTTTTGAGAAAACCCTTCCTTGCATCTCTCTTCCTCTCTCTCATTCTTTTGCTGCCCCAGGGCTGTGTCGTAGATGTGCACAGGGCAATGCAGCCGTGCGGTATAATAATTGTGTGTTTTCTCTGTGATAACCTGACTGTTCTCTGCTGTAAACATGAACGTTGCTTTGAGGCTTAGACATTTCTTGCTGTGTCTCTGCTGAATAACCCATAGGACAGCTCTAGGTCACTGCTCTAGGTCCTCCTTGCTCGTGCTAGGTACCAGACGGTGTTCCTAAAGAGGTAAAAGCCTGCTCTTGTGCCTGGCCATCGGTAAGAGGCCCTGACCATTTGTGGTGGCTCCCCATTTATGGGGTTTTCCCGTTTTTCTCCCCAGCAGCACGCCGCCAGTGGAGCAGGTCAGCCCGGGGCTGGCCTCTGCCCAGGGGCTGCCCAGAGCCTGCTAAGCGATGGCACCGGGCCGGCCTGAGACAGCACGGCCAGCGGGGGTGGGCTGGGGCTGGGACTGGCTAAATCGTGAGCCTCTCACCCCCTGCTCTAGCTCCCATCCCTCGTTAAACGCCTTCCCAGGATGTGATTACAGGGCCAGGCCGAGCAGGTTGATACTTTTTCTGTGTGCATATGTGGTAAGAGGTGCAATGGTCAGGTCTCCTCCAGGGTGGGGAGTGGCACTGCCATTGAGATGTGCTGTTTGTCTTTCACAATTAAATAGTTCCGTGATGCTCCCTTTACTTTTCTAATTTTAGCCTGGTAAATATCCGGATAATGCCATCAATATTGCTACAAAGTCATAGAGCTGCAGAGGCAATTAGACACGAGTCCCTTGTGTGCTGCGATCGGCAGCGGGGAGGGGTGGGACATCATGGCACAAAACCCACGGTGCTCTGTAGCTGATGACAACAGTAAAACAAGATGTGTAACTTTGTTTAAAGTCAGAACCATTCAGCGTTTTTTTTAATACATTCTTCCCCATACTCACTCTGATTCTGTTAGCAGGACTGGGAAATTGTACTAATAATGCCATTGTTCAGGAATAATACTTGATCTTGGCCTGAGAACAGGGAAGGCAGTAGTTGTATCCATTTTGTGTAGGCTGCATTCATTTATAAGCCCACGTTTTACTTCTGCAGCGGTCGGACAGGGATCAGTTTTATTTTCTTACACGAGTGTAGCTGCTGAGCGGCGGACTCGCATCTTGCTTCCCTGGATAGCGGGACTTCGTGAACTCGGTATTCCTGTATCAGTAGTAGCAGCGTTGTAACCTGCAGGGCAGTCTCCTTGCCGTGTGCCCAGCCAAGCACCGCAGGAGCAGGCTGGCTGAGGTCGAAGCCCGAGGAGCATCTGCTCCGACCCTGCCGGCGGGGACAGCCAAGGAGGGTGCGCAGGGCCGTGCCCAGCTGCATTTTGGTATCGCCACGGCTGCAGATGCCACAGCCCCCCTGGGCAACCTGTGCCCAGCGCTGGGCCACTCTCAAAGCGAAACAAAGATTTTCCCTTTTGTTTACATGTAATTTCCTGTATTTCACCTTGTGCCCGCTGCCCTGTCCCATCAGTGGGCCCCTCTCAGAAGAGCCGTCCCCATTCCCCCATGTGCTGGGGTGAAAAACATGCACAAAGCAGCACAAGTGCATTTCTCCTCGTGTCTTCCATCGGTCAGAAACTGAAGCATCAGCCTCCGTCCTGAATCTAGGGCTTGCAGCTAGTTAATGTATTAGCACTGTCACTGGTAACTTCACTGCAGCCTCAGTGGGGGCTTTTCCTGGAGAAGGTCTCGTTGCTGGAAGGAGAGGGGTCCTTCTCAGCAGGAGGAGTGCAAATGAACAGACGCTGGCGTCTTTGGATGCTCAGGCCTGGAGCTGCTCCTGCCTCTGGCTCCTGCAGTTCGCTTGTCTTACTTTCTCCGTTTTGCTTAAGCACTGGTTAGGCAAAGAACAATAACAGTAACTCCCACCTAAACAGCCAAAATACCGCACTGATGATGAGGTTCCAGCATCTTCTACTTCTCTTAGTGTGCAAACTCTGTCAGCGTTCAAACTGGTACATATAAAAGACCTTTCATCTCACTCATTTTCCTTCTCATGTTCCGTATAATTACTCTAAGTAACTACTTCTATTGTTAACACTTCTATTGTTAAAAGTTATTTATAAGATATATGTGTAAAATTTGATTACAGAAGTTTTATGACATTTTGGAGATGTTCATAAGCCATGTGACAACAGCCTCAAAACGTCTTTCAACACTTGCCTATCAAAACCAATGTGGTTTAAAAAAAATCCCTTAACGACTCCTTGCAGTCCAAACAATAAGCTACAAACCACTCAAAACATTTATAACAAGTGCAAAACTAAGAGTGTGCTTGAGAGCCGTGGTCACGTGCGTGCCTTCCACTTCTGGAACACTGGGGAGTTCACTTTCTCCATCTTTAAGCATAAATGCTTAAAGCACATAGAATTAGCCGCAGAAGTTAAAAATTTGGGGCCACAGTTGGTATCTGTTTTGTCAGCCATTTCCAGGAGCTGTAGTTACTTTCAAGTCCTTCATCCTTTAGCGTAATTAGTTCACAGGTGGTGTCTGGAAAGTCTGTGAAGAAGCTGCTGAATTCTTAACGCTGACTAAATAACTAACAGTGACAGGTCAGAGAGAATAATTGAGGAATCTTCTTTAATTAATGATTTCGCATGTTATAAGGCACTTTTATAAAAATTGGACTTAGAGAGAGGGGGCTTTAACTTATTTAATATTCTCAGGAACAAAACCTATGCTTAAATGAGCAGTCTGGGCAGGTTGGACAGCTCCTTGAACTTCAGCTACTTCTCCCTGCTCTGCCTCACTGCATAGCTAGGGTGGTCTAATATGTCAGGACACCAAGACTTGCTGAGGGAGAGTAGGCATCGAAAATATATTACTCCTATTTAGTAATTTTGTAATGTTTCATGTTCATAATGTGTTGTTGACATTTCATGTATTTCAGAGGCAGATGTGAAATTCCAGCATGGTGCTCTGCTGGATAAAAAAAAAAAAAAAAAAAAAAAAAAAAGCAGTTTATGTGTTCACCCAGTATTATACATCTGCATGCTCTATACAGCGTGCAGTGTGTTCGTGCAGGAACGTGCAGCAGCTCAGTGCGGGTTCTTACACCAGTAACTCCTCAAATTATACACCGGCTACACCATGGGGAGCAACTGCCTTACAGGCATTATATTCACCTGCTGTTACAAGCAATTAACGTGTGTTTCAAAAACGTTTCTAAATCAGTCTGTGAAACAGCATTCTCAAAATCTGTGGAAACAGGTAAATGTTTAAGTAAAATGCATGTTTCAAGTTACAGTCTATGCTCTGTGACATTCTCTAATCTTCCAAGACTGCATCACTTGAGAAGAAGTATACTGCTCACTGCTTGCTGATTAGATGTATTGTTTAATGTAAGAAGGACTACTTTCTATCAGCTGAAAAACAGGATTAGAAATAGGTCATTGTTAGTCCATTGATAACCTACTTGCTAAACTAAAATGTAAAATGCAAGAGTATCTTTTCTGATATAATATTGCCTACAGGCCTTCTGTCATGGGGGATTTCAATATTAATGAGTTTTCCCACAAACCTGAGAAGCCCACAAGGGTGGCAGAGCTGCTCTGACACTCACCAGCTCACTCAGCCAGGGTTTCACACAGCAGTGAGAACACCCGAATATCTCAGAACAGAATTCATTGATCATTTTGCTGAAATACCATATTTTAACCAAGAAGTGCTCTTGGGAAATGCCAGGAAAGCAGTGCAGGGACGTCTTTGAAATGATGCTTGTAGCATATGAGAAGGGACGTGGGAGGCAGGCAGGGACTGCTGTCTGACAAGCTGCTGCTCCCCCAGTGCCCCTGTCCTGTCCGACACGGGGCAATGAGCCCCCTGCCCGGGGCTCTCGGTGCTTCGGGGCATGCTGACCGCCACACCGCAGGGCCTGGTCTCGGCGCTTTATCCTTACTAAAGCCATTTATCCACCCCGGGGCTGGGCGCTCCCATGGCAGGCTGGGGCAGTGAGCCCCGGGCTTTCCTTCTCCTCTTCGTCTGCAGCTGCGGCTTTACCGTCCCAAAGTATGCCAGGAAATCAGGTGTTTGCACGCCTGGCGTGTAGCACACCACGTGTGACCCCGCGCCAGGGTCTCCCAGGAGGGACCACAGCCACGTGGGACGGCAGCGCTGCGGCAGGGCCGACCTGCGGTGCTGCACCAGCACGGCAAGGGCACAGCAGTACCGGGTCTCCCGGCCTGCAACCGCCAGACAGTCAAGCTGCTCTAGAAGAACCTGCGTATACGGACATGTTGTGATTGAGCAACGAGAAGCTGGAGATCCAGAATGTGATTCATTAGCAAAAAGAGAGCAGTCTTTGTTTCTCTTTATCACATAAGGGTATGTTTTATGTGAAGGTTTTATCAGCCAGAATTGGCTGACTACAGTCATTCATAGAGGAATAAATATGCATATATCCATCTAGATGAGATGTGCAGCCATGTGCAGAACTTGAACATGTATATGTAACTGTGTATATATAACTTCTGGGAGGGTCCCAGCTCTGCACAGAATGTAAAAGAGTCTGCAGCTACAGGTTGGGAAGGCTCTGACAGCCTTGGGTTGCTGCAGGAGGGAAGGCTTGGGGGAATAGGGGACTTGTCAGAAAATGCCCATTTGAAAGCTCCACGAATATGTCAGTTTTAAAGAAATTCAAATACAGGACTGTTGAGTTTCGAGTGGAAAAAAAAAAATCCTGGCTTCCTTCCAGGCTACCCATCTTTTCCCAGGCTGCACTTCTTTTCTTGTCTTTCCCTGTCTGAATTTCTCACCAAATGGAAATTTTAGTTTCTTGCCAGCTTCATCTACAGTATCTATGCAACATGGACATTTAGATGCAGTTGGCAGCAATATCTCTAGCTATGTCGGATGAAAACCGACATCCAAAGATAATGTGGGATCAGCCATTTCCTTATTCTGAACCCAATATTTGAAGGCGTATCTTTCCATCTTTATATTTCCTTATTAAATATCACAAGACACAGTCTACCAAACTGTTTTTTTAATCGTTTGGTCCTTTAAGCTTTCTAGATGAAATCTTACACATCTCATCGGGCAACCCAAGAAAGACTGTATGATGCATTTTTCTTCCAATATTTTTTTCTTTGTTAAAGAAAATAGAACAGAAACTTATAGGGAAAAATGTAAACATGATAGTTGGGCCACCTCATGTCCTTCGAGGTGTGTAGTTATGAAAGGCTCACGCAGCAGCTCTGAATAGTAAAACAAATGTGGATTTGTCATGAGCTGTCACTGCTCCCAGGGTGGTGCAGCTTGGTTTTAGCCTGCTTTGGTGCAGGACTCTACAGTTTTTGAAGATGAACCTTCCTCAGAATAGGAAATGTTTTTTGAGGCACAAGCACATCAGTAAGTGCAGCAGAGCAGCCCCTGAACACTCGCAGCGGCAGGAGCAGCCCCTGGCTGTGAGCAGACGGAGGTCACTCACTTGTGGAACTGCGTTGAATAAAACAGAGCTGGTTTGCTCAGAGCTGGACCAGAGCTCAGCGTCTTGCCTATCTGGTTCAGGTTATATACTCAAGCCACCTACACAGTGTCCTGCAGCACCGTGACCTTTGCTTTCTTCCAGGCTCAGGTTGCTAATGAGAATTTATGAGCTCAATACTAAAAAATGAACAATCTCTTTTGAAGGGCGTAGGGCAACACTCAGTGTGAGTGTGGTAGTACCAGAGGTTCGTCTCTTTGAGCAGCAAGTCTTCTTGGGAACCTTACACCTATTTAGGACCTGCTGTAAAAGTGCAAGGAGAGCCGTTAAGCGCCCAGATGTCAGGCCCAATTCACCATATGCTACTGCATTTACCCAGTAAGTTTTACAAGGAAAATTCACCTTGTAACTGTTCCTATGATTTGGCAGCCGCTCCTCTATTATGATTTTCATTAAATCCAGATTTTAATTGAACCTCTGAATTTTGAGGTATCAGAAAGCCTGTGGAGACAGCTGGTAAAAGTTTTAAAGATGGTTTTCTTGAAAATGAAAGTTTTGCGAAGTATTTTGCCATTTTTCCACCTCTGAGTCAGACAGTCTGCTAAGAATCTCTTGGTGTTAGGCAACTGGAGGCTAACCTGCCCTGCAGCGAGGTCCCCAATGTGCCATACTGCCGCTGTGACACTGGGTGACAGGGGGACGCTCAGTGCTGCCTGTCGAAACACGCACGAAGCAGTGATTGACCCTGAGTCTTTTGCGTGTTAAGTACAAAATGTTCTTCTCATTGTTGAGGTCCGTGTCTCAGCTTGCATTTCTCTCAGTCGTATTCCAAATGGTGGGGATGCACCTCTTCGGCTTCAAAAAATTTTTGATAGAATTTGTCCTTAATATCTCTGATTGCGACTGAAATGATTGCCTCCCATTCAGCCTCCTTATTCAACAAGCACAGTATATAAAAATACACCAAATGAGTTTTCTGCCAAACTGAGGCAATTCAGAGACCAACTCAGATTTGAAAGATCAAGAGCATGTTCACTTGAATGAACAGGGTATGGATTTTATAATAGGAAAACAGCAAGTAATTTGAATAGTCCGCAGTAAATTGTCAAAGCAAAGCACTCGAGTTATAGAGACATTTCGGGAATAAGTAATGCCTGCAATGTTGTTTGTAAGGTTTCCATACCTGCGGTCCCCCACGGCCTCCCATTTAAAGTGCTTCATTTTAAATGAAGGAGGAGATGTGTTTTACAAAGAGGTAGAAAGCCTCACCCCGGTAAACGCAGATTATCACTACCCAGGTCTCATTGAGTTATGTGGAAGGTTCATTTTGTAGAAACATGAAGGATTTTTGTAGCTTAAGGGTTATATGCAGTACAATTTAGAAAAAAAAAAAAATGAATTGTGTATGGAACATAATATGTCCTTCTCCCATGTGTCTCAAATAGTATCAGAGGCAGTTTTAAAGGACTCCAAATCCATCTCTGTCTTCCAAAAAGCCTAGCTCTTTAGAAAGGCACAACATAGGGTATGCACACAAACTGTGACTCTGAAAGCACCCTTAATTCCCAGTGAGGTTAGAGAAAGAGAAAGGTGAAACACTTTCATCACTGACTGCCAAGCTTTACCTACTGTCCAGAGGGGGACATACACCATTTTCCCTGCCATTACTTTTTCTTTTCTTTTCTTTTCTTTTCTTTTCTTTTCTTTTCTTTTCTTTCTATAATATAACATCCATAACTACTTTGAAAGTTGCTTGCATTCCTGCCTGGTGCCATGTGTCGTCTCTTAAAATCCTGCTTTTGTACCAAAATCAATGGCAAACCAATATTGCCCATTGGCCGGTTGGGAAATGTTCTGACAGTCTGTGTGCTACCTTCACACAAATGACATCAAGTTTGTCTGATTGCTACCCACAAATGCTGCCTTATGCGAAGAGCTGAGCTGCAGCTCACCTACCAGGTGATTGCTGAGAATACTAAAGAACCTTTTTGGCTTGCTATTTTCCTGCTTCGAAGTGCGTTTCAATAGTAAGCACAGCATATTTCTACTGAAAAGAACGAATGCCTGATTTCACGAGGGTGGTGAGAGAGGGGGTGGCCGGCACTCGCAGAAGGCACTTGGCAGCTGTCCCCAGGCCCCCGACAGCTCTGCGGCTCATGTCGGGCCCGTGCCTTTGCTGGTGTTGTCCCCAGCCTTCCTGCACGTGTCGCTCACGAGACCGTACAGCCGCTGTAGCTCTTCTTCTCTTTTCACTGTGGGATACCTCCTCTATATGTAGTGCCAGCCATGCATGCAGGTGCAGATACGTGTCCACACAGAGCCGTTCGCAAAAATCTGGATGGTTTCAGGCCCAGCTGCCTCCATACCACTGACAGTATTTCACTGATAATTCCACTTCTGGAAAAAACATATTTATAGATAAGATACATCAAGGCACAGACTTTTATTAGTTCCCTTCAGGTTTATATGTTAACTGGTCAGGGACCAGTAAGAGCAAGGAGTGGGGGACAGAGCACCAGCGCTGATGCAGGCAGCCTGCAGGTGGGAAGGGCCCTCCTGCTGAGGGATGCACTGTCCCTCCTTTCAGCTATCTTCACCAAAATGTTATACTAATGGATAGAGACTTTCAAAATTATGAGCCTTAACAAGAGTCTTATGCCTACAGCTGCCAGTCACATTTGAAAAATCTCAGCTTTTTTTTTTTTTTTTTTTTTTTTTTTTTTTTTTTTCCCCTCTCTCTCTTCTGCATAATAACACATGCAGAGATGAGCGATAATGTCTCCGAAATCCTCTGGATTAAGCTGAAAAGCAGGTGGGAAAGGCTGGTGCATGGAAAGCTTCCCGATGCCAAATCCTCCACCGGCAGCAAGAGCTGCGGCCTGGGGAGCGGCAGCACCTGGAGGGGGCCTGGGTCTGTGCGGGCCTTCCTTCAGTGCGGGGGCCTTCACACGGGGTCCCAGCGCGTGCAGCCGGAGGCAGGGGGTGCCCGGTTCCCCCGCAGTCTCCCCCAGAACCCGGAGCAGCTGCTGCTGTGTCCTGAGCCGGGAGAACCCCGCGCCGCTCATCACGGGCTGGAGATAAACCGCACAGCACACACTGGCGCTGCACCGCGGGTAAAGGGCAGAAGTCTAGAAGTACTTTGGGAAACAGAGAATTTCTTGGCTCCTTTTTGTTTAAGCTTTTTATCTTGTAAATTGGTATAGGGAAACATAACGGACTGATGAGGCCAAGGCTTCCAGCCTCTTTCTTCAGCAGCTGCTGCTGTCCCTCAGCCCCATGTCCCCAGGCTGTCCCCCCATGTCCCCAGGCCATCCCCCCATGTCCCCAGGCCGTCCCCCCATGTCCCCAGGCCATCCCCGTGTTTACATTCACACCAGAAAGTGTGACTTTTATCTGCTACTGTACTATCATAGAAAAAAAAAGCAGAAATAAGTACAATGTAGATATGGTCATGTCAATGGCCCGCTAGCACACCATTTTCCATTACAGGATGCACATCAATGAAAAGTAGCTAAAATTGATCTTTATAGTCAGAGCTTCTGGTTTGCGGTAAGGAATTAAAACAGTTCAGTTTCAGTTTAGAGTTAGCACTTCAGAGGGAGTCAGTAGATCACAGTGATGGTTGGACAATCCTGAAGGTCTTTTCCAGCCGAGGTAATTCTGTGATGATAAGCGCTTTCTGTATTTTTTGTGGCTGGAGTTTATGTGATGCTTGCTAAATCCTCAGCTCACAGATGGTGGACCCCAGAATTAAAGCAACAGCTTTAAATAAAAGAATTAAAATAACAGCTTTAAAGCAACAGCTTGTGTCCCTGCACAAGCAAGAGGTTGTCAGCCTCTGAGGATTAAACCTTATCACAGAGAGAGGAGGATGTGCCTGAAATTCATATGCTTACATCACTGTTGTATAACACGAACACGCTGAAGACCAATTTAAATTCATTGAAATGAGGGTCCCGTATCCAGTCATACTGACAGCAGGGTGTGTTACACAGTCTCAGAAAAACAATTAAAGTATAAAATAGCTTCTAGAGCCAGACAACAGATTTTCACAGCTTAAAAGCTGCTTTGCGCTTTTTCCTAGAATCACCATCTTGTGAGTAAGGTTAACTGGAGGTACAAACAGATACTTGGGTAGCTGGGTAAGAATAGCCACAGGTACGATTTCTGCTTGAGAAAGAAGAAGGCAAGTTGTCAAAAGGAAAAACCTGCTTTTCTAGGTGCTGCTGCAGAAGGGTGTGTTATACCTGGAGAGTTTAGCATATGTTAAAGAAGAAAGGAAGAAATTGCACTTTCGTAACGCGCAAGGTGGCCTGGTTCGTGCCACCCGCGGTCTGTCCCCAGAGCCCCACGTGCTGCACAACAGCCAAATTGTCTTAATGGGGGTGAAGTGACAGAGGAGATGAATGCCTTTCCCTTGAGTCATTTTCTGATAAAGACACATCGCTTAGCTGCAAGATGACAAACTATATGTTCAAAGTGACAAATCATTTAATTAAAATTTACAAGCGGTTAAATACTGTTTGACCCAAATGGAGGCAGTTATCATGAATCAATTTTGGAGGAGGAACTAGGCTTTCCAGCAGATCGATAGCTCACAGCTACAGTACCTGGACAGTCTCTGCATTTCTTATGTGTTTAGAGCCCTTTTGCTGGCTGCTGTGCAGTCTAGCTCACAAAAGATCTCAATCAAGTTGAAAAGTAGTAACAATTTTACTTAGGCAGTGTTTGAACACTCAAGTTTCATGAATAGTTAATGTCACATCATGAGTTCAAGAAAAATGGCCTTCTATCTTAAGAGCAAATAGCTCAACTTTTGATGAGTTATGTTTTTTTATTGCATATACAGGCCAGTGGAAATTGTAATCATCTTTCATGAAAAGGCTCGGCAGGTTTTATTATAGGAAAGTACGGGTGGCCATTGCATTTACTAACTAATGTAGTAATGTGAAATTGCCAGGGTAACACACTTTTTTATTTATGCTGCCAAGCACATAATGTTCTGGTAGTTTCATAAAAATATATATTAGAGGAATTTCACATGCCAGCAAGCTGTAGATTTCTTTTATGTATATGACTTATCCAGCGTCCTTCTATTTAAGACATACCCCATTACAAAGAACAAGATTAAGCAGTATTGACATACAAGACAAACTCAAGAGATAATACTGGTCTGGTCAGACATAATTCAAAGTGGCACTGTGTTTAAACTCTTTTGAAATTAGTAAACAGTTTGACTTTGCTATTTTTTTTCATCCATCACCTTATTATAATGAGAGCGCTATTGATGATTGATTAGATATCAGCGTGGTTCAGCGGTAGACTTCCATGAATTTGAGGGTTTTTAATTCACCTGTAAAACCAGAGCAATATATACACTATACAGAAATATGACCAAGAGAAATCCCGAAGAAGCACTTGAGAAATTCAGCAGAATAGATGAATAAAAAATAAATCTTTAGAAATCACCTGACAACTTCCCCATTGGAATATTTGTTTAAGGGCTGTCAGCTCCTCCAGCAAAAATGTTCCTTTTTCATACACTTTCACCAAAAAGGCAAGAAATCATGTACTAACCCGTTAACTCAATATCCTTTGTCAAGATCAGAAGAATGATGTTCCAAATGCCCAGAAACTGTAAAGTTCAGTGTAACAAAATTGTCATTCACAATGTTATATGACGTAGCCTGAATGTAGCAGAACCAACAAAATCTTAATGATATATGAGGACTATCAAAGGTTGCCACTGAATACATAGATTTAATATGCAGCTTAATTCAAAAGCTTATTTACAATGTCACGCTTCATATTGAGGAAAATGATTCTGACAACTAATCATTTAAAATACAGACAGAATGATTTACAAAAGGTCAGAAGTACAAATATTTTACATATTAGCTACTATCAAATTCATTTCCTCTAAAAGTTAGAAGGATCAGCAAATGTCTTCAAAGCTATTTACAATATTTCAGCATAAGACCCAACCTCTAATTACCAATGTAAGTCATAAATAATTGTCAAGTATGCAAATGAACCCCAAAAATCTATCAAATTAAAGTAATTAGCTCCCAAGTCAAATTTTTCTGTCGCATTAAAATGCTTTTACTTTTCTTAAATGTGACATTTGAAAATGAAGGCAACATTGTCAGGGAAGCAGTTATTGTAAGCTGTCAAAATTACATGCATAAGTACCCGATTGCACACGCCATGCATATTATTTCAGAAACAACCTGACTGTCTGTGTCTTGGCAATTGGCTTCATAACCCATAGCTGCTGGTACAGCACCACACTTCTGAACTGGGCCAATTTATCAAACCTGGACCCTCACAGGAAACTCAGAAGTTGCCCACTTTGTATGAAGATCTGAGCATGGTCGTCTGGCACAGGAAGCAGCAGTTCTTGGCCAGGCTACCCTGGAGAGCCTTCCAGACCCGGTGCTTTGGGGTCTGGGTGGGAAATGGGTCCCCCCAAGTGAGGGACCACAACGCAGATACGGGGGAGCAGGATGGGACAGCTGGCTTGCTTGTCCCAGTGCTTTCTCCAGAACTTTTCTACTTATCTTCTCAATGGCATCTTCTCCAAGTATGCATTTGCCGTGTCCAGTGGAAGGCCATGACCCATTCTCCTCCTTTTAATTTGGATGTCCATGCAGAACCCTACATCAACCTCTAGACTTGATGATTTTACCGTGTGTGTATTCTTGTCTACTTCTTTTTAAGGAAAACAAGTGATGATGGCATTGATTGTTACATTGATTGCAAGGGGAGGCTTTCACAGGGGGAATGACACTCTGGTAAGACCTGCAATTGAAAGTTACAGTGTGTCTCTTAAGACATAGAAATGTATGTAATACTTAGCACGTTAGCAAGCACGTCGGTCTGCTGAGCACTTTTGTGAAATAAGAAATAATTGTTTACTTTTGAGTACTGAGAAACACTTATGCGAACGCATTGGAATAAATTTTTGCAAGTCTAAAATAGTAAAAGAAAAAAAAAAAAAAGCAAAAGTATCAAATAGAAAATGTGTCAATAAAAAAAAATAGCATACATATGTGCCTCAGAGGCAGTGTGTATGCTGTACTGCAGGCATACAAAAAGTCGTCCTGCTATAAGCAAATCTTGGAAGACAACTGCGATATCCGTATTTACTCACTGTAGTGGAGCTCCAGAATTAGGTAGCCACATGCATTACATGGGCCTACAATAGATGGGACCTGTTATTGCCTAATATATTAAGTTTTCACACAAATAAGTTCAATAGAATTAGTTCTGATGTCAGTTACAAGGAAGAATTTTCAAGTAATGGAGAGCTTTAGTAGACACATCATTTACAGAGCTGATCTAAAAGTGATTTTGTAGTTCATTCTAAACAGAAGAGCTTCTTTTCTCCTTATTCTGAGGTTTTGCATACATAAACTTGGAAAAAAAAAATGGGTTTCTCCCCAAAGCTGGGGCAAGAAAGACAGTTTGGGATTTGTACATCTCTCTTTTGGATTACAGCTGAAAATACGCAATAATTAAAAATAGTCCTAGTTCAGTATTTACTCAGAACTTGAGTCTGAGTCCTTACACTTCTCAAAACCAGACATGTAGATATCTTAATGATGTCTTTTTGGAAATCTTGGGCCATATGATGAGGAAGTCATTAATGCTGTTTGCAATTATCATGCACTATCCCATAAAAGTACAGCGCAGGTACTCCTGTATGAGACCACTCAGACTGCTGCGCAGCGATGCAGTGCATCCCTACATATTGCACCGGCACATTTTAATTCTGAGGTCATTATTTTTTTACCATATTCTCTCCTAACAGCTAGAATACACCGTTCTGAGCAATGAACAGCTTTCTTGTAAGCGAAGTCAGACCCAAGCTGCGTTTCCTGGCTTTGTTGACCACACTGGTGTTTCTGAATTATTTTTCTGCTGGTAGATGGTAGGATGCTGTATATTGTACTACCCAGTTTACACAAGTCTGTATGAATGTGTCACCTTTCCTCTATAAAGCAGTACTAATTCTGAAATGCACTGAAACAATAAGCAGTCATGTCAAATTCTCCATTCAAGGAATTAATGCTTTAGCCAGGACATTTAGTGAGCATTGTTTGGGGCTTGTTTTCTGCCTAGACGTGCTTACGGACAGGTTACACGTCGGAGGACAGGTTACACGTCTGAAGCCAACCTCGTGGCCGTGCCTGCACCACCACGCTGGGCAGACAGCCAGGCCTTACCATCCCTTGACTTTTGTTTGAATTTTGAGTTGGAATTTTTGCCATTTCGAGGACCATTTCTATTAAATAAGCCTTGTATTGTTAATAAAATCCCAGCCAGTGTTCCTAGCTCATTAATATGCAGTATCAGATCATATAAAAATGGCTATCAAGCCGTATTAGGCTTGCATTTATTCAGCTTTTCTCATATATGCTCCAAAGAGGCAGGGTGGATCTGATTCCAGAAAGCACTCTTCACTTGGCCTTTGGGCTAGGCAATAACTTTTATTTGAAAGCAAAGTTATTTGAGTCACAGGAGGTAACCTTTCCAAAGATATTACTGCTGAAATAAAACAGGAAATAATATTCCCCACCCCCCCAAAAAAATTACTTTTTTTAATAATGCCTTGGGTATATTATTCTTAGCATACCTGAAGAAGGGGAGGAAAGGCAGGCAAACTCAAAGAAAATGGAAGTCAGGTTTTATTTCAAGCCATAGAAACAATAGAGCCCTTGGACTTATTAACAGTTCTAAGGTGGGAAATCTGTGATAATTGTAGCCCTTTGAAATCAGACACCACAGAGAAATGGGCTAAAAATGCAAGTCAAGTATTTGAATCTGGTTTTGATCTTCTTGTGTAAAAAGAAAGAGGAGAAAGAGGACGGGGACTAGAGGAGTGTGCCTGGTCCAACCGAACGCAGCCGCACGCTGTGGGCGCCTGTGGGCAGGGGGCAGCGAGGACTGCGAGGGAAGGCTGCCCTCCGCAGCAGCACGCGAGCATCATCAGGACAGAGGTAAATTCCCTGCGAACAAGAGAGCTCCTCCCCATTCGGAAGTGCAGCTGTAGAAGAACTTTCCATGGCTTGCTCCCAGTGGAAGAAAAGTAGCTGCGTGTATGATAGATCTGAAATTGTTTTTGAGGGATATCACCAGATACGTGCAATAGCAGAGCTGGATGTGCTCAGACAAGAGGCTAACTGCAGATTCTACAGCTGTGTTCATTTTTCTGTGAGAACTAAATGTCTGTTTAAAGTTTTCTGCACATTTTGCATACAACAGGCATGTCCTTAAGGCATAGGAAGAACTTGGAGCTGATTTCTAGGGAAGGGAACTGGAGCCCCAGCACAGCCCACGCACAGGCTGGGGAGCTGGCTCCAAGAGCCCCCGGCTGAGGTGGCTGATGCCCGTCTCTGCGCTGCCTGCCAGCACCCACTCCTCTCTTCTTCCTGTGGAACGCGTTACATCTCAGGTTCTAGAAGAGAAATGAATGTTTCAGTCACCTCTACTTATGCTGTCTTCCTGGACTTTTTTTTTTTTAAAAAAGTCCTGAAGAGAACACCTGGAAGGCTCTCTTCCCACCAGCAGAAGTTGGATATATGCTGTCATTTTTGATGGGCATTTGTCCACACTGCTCTGAGATCCTGCACTGACCCAGATTCCTCTCCCTCCCCATACAACCCCGTGTTTTCCTTCATAGCTCTTCTGGCCCCTGCCTGCTGCAGCTGGGCCCTGCTGCTTTATTCTGCCTGCTACGGACACGGGAAATGTCTTGCCTTACCTTCTCCAGGGCAATCTTTACGGGTATCCCATTAGGACTTTTCCTCCTCCTTGGCTTTTAAACTGCCCTGCTGTTCCAGCCTCCCTCGTGGCTGAGATGTTCTCAGTGTTCCCCTCAGTGCCCAGTCGGTCTGTCCGTCCCTGAGGTGACCCGGCCACACAAGGCACCAGCCTGCATTGCCTGTTTGCACATCACAGAAAGTATTTGTCCTTTCATGGCAAAATAGCGTCGATTCACTGAAATCACAGATGCGTTTCTGAGGAATTGTCACGGAGTCAAGCCTTGTTGTTCCAGCAAGCATGCAGCTGGCTATTTTTGTTGAAGTGCAGTTTGGTGGGTTTTTTTTTGGAGGGGGGGTAATTAAATTAATGGTTGTCTGTTTTGTGTGTGTGTGTGTTTTGTTTGTTTTTACTAAGTTTAATTCACTATTCACTGAGTTTAATTTGAATAACCCTGACCTCCAAGATGCTCGTGGCTCCTCCTCATGGCAGCACGTGCAGCTTTTGCCCTTTGAGGTTCTTGTATTAAAATGCCAGCTCAGGTGGCCCTGGGACGGTCTTTGTGTCAGCGCTAGAAGAGCAAGGGCATGTGACTGAGGACTTGCCCACACTGCTGTGTGCTCCTGCTTCTGAGCAGCTATGTTCAGGCTCAGTCTGCCTGATTACCTGCTCTGCTTCACTCTCCAGACAACGCACTTGGCCGTTTTCTTCTGTCCCCTTTCCTGGCTGGATGTGGAGCCCGCGTGGTCGCACGGGTTCATCCCAGCGCAGTGGCTGGTACTTCTTCTGTCTGCCAGAAGCAGTCCCTGACCTTCGAGGCAGGTGTACATCAGAAATTCTCAAATTCTTAAAAGACACTTTATTTGTTCCAACATTTCATCTGTGGACAGAAATTTGAGATAACTTGAATATAAAGGTTGATGTATAAAGCCAAATTTTATTCTATTCCTTCACAGTAATTTTCCTCATGAATACTTCTCGGTATTAAGAAATATTAATTGCAATAGGAATGGGGTATGTTGGGGCTGTACTACTTTATCCTGCTAAACACTAAGGCAGTGTGTTTAGTGCCTGCTTCATTTATCCCATTAATGTATTAGCAGGGCTCTTTTCCTTTGCATTATTTAATGGAAGGTTTTTTACTTGAAATGATCAAATCCATCTGTGTCTAAATGAAATTCCATTAAAGATATACCATACAACAATGTAGGAGGGCTTAAAATTGTTTTTGTTTTTGCAGTTGCAACAAAGGCATGTCTGTAATATCCGAAAGATTAGAGTGAGCCTGCTTTGTCTGAGCAGCACTGCTTTCTGATTTTATGATACCCAACGACATTTGCTTGAAGAAACAACTTGATAGACAGCAGCATGTGGGAAATCTATTATTTACACTGATTATCTACCAAACAGGCTTGTGTGTTAGGGCTGCTATTGTTAAACGTCTCTCCAAACCACCATTGCCCATTTTTCCTGAGTTATCTGAATCCATTGTAAACATGTAAATGTGGAGTAACAAAAAGGGTGCGTGCCCGGCCCCATTGAAAAGCCCACACTTAGAAGCCACGGCGCAAGAACAACAGCAAGACCATATAATTAGAGCGAGCAGTAACTATGAGCAATAACCATGGGGATTTTAGGTACCACTGTGTGATAATCGCTTTTAAACTGCAACTTTTCTGTTGGCAACCATATGCTAAAATTTAAAATGCAAGTTTGAAAACAAATCACACCTAGGCAATAAAGTTTTAACAATACCTTTTCATCGTGAAAACAGTAGCGGTATGATGTGCCTGCATTCGGCGTATTGAAAGGCAGGAGGTCGGTTGTGTCACGTTTCTTAGCAGCTTGACGGCGTGCTTGAAAGATGCTGAACAGAACAGGCTCACAGCTTCGGTGGGTGCTGCGTGTTACAGCAGCAGCGGGCAGGTGCCGAGCTCCTTCAGGAGCACACGTTGGCACCGAGGCCCACGGCGCTTCCTCTGCGGGTGGACGGGCGACGGCTCCGCAGCCGAGCGCTGTGCACTGGGGTGTGTAACAGCTTATACAGATCACATGGATTGTAACTTCCATAGCTTATACGGATCATATGGATTATAACTTCCGTAACAGAGGACGTGTCCAAAATCAAGGGTTTTTCAGCTATACAGACCTTCTGTTTGATTGTGAGATATGCCATGTGCCTTCCTCCTTAGAAGGGGATTTTCTTCTGATATGTGAAATGCTCTTCAGCAGGAGCATCCCTTTAATTGGAATGAAAAGGTTATCTTACCTTCTCTCAATTAACTTACCCAGATTTTGCCCATCTGTCTGTTACTTTACTTATGATCAAACTACCATCTTTTTTTAGGTACTCATTATCTTGAAAACTTAGCATTTATAAGTTAGAAAATCTAAAAATGTGTCTTTCTCTAAAATAATGCTACTTTTCCTACATCAGATGTTTTACTGTAAATAATAACTGTCAGATTTAAACCTGCATCTCCACAAGAAGAGTCACGGACAATTTGGAAAATTAAGCATTAGGTTTTTTAGGGTTCCATTTGTTATCACAGCTGTTGGCAGTGGGCTGTCAATAGCAGAGAGGCTGTCGGGAGGCTGTTGACCCAGGTGGGTTACCCTAAAAGGCAGTGAAAATGGGGAGATGCAAACAGGAGACAGCAGAAATGCTAAAGGTAAGCAGATTGGGCAGCCCCTTGGCACCGTCGGCACCCAGGGGGCACGGCTGCACCTCGCTGCTGCCCACCAAAGCTCTTCACAGCCCCAGGGTCACATTTCCAACCGCAGCTCTGCCAAATCGCCGGGTACATCTCTACCTGCATCCTCTGCCGGAGCACGGGATGCCGCACGTACCGGTGGGTCTGCACTAGGTACTTCTCAGAAGTTGCTGACTTTGGAAATGCTTTCTTCCAGAGGGTTATTTGAGAGCAGAAATCAAGACAGTTAGAAACCTTTTGCACGTAGTTAACAACCTCCATCAGTCATGGTTTTGCTTTCTCTATCACCTTAATGAAACGCAGCTGTTAAGTGTTCACTAAGGAGGTGCAGTGCTAACAACTGCAAAATGTCAGGCATGCCCCAGCCCATTAATGAGCAAGCAAAAGCCATCTTACTTAAATTTCACATTACTGTGTATACTTTTTAGCTGCTTTCAGGTTAGTACCTCACTACTGACAACCTCCAGAGTGAATTATTTGTGGGTATCTGAGTGGGAGCGCTGGGAAGGGCAGCTCTGCCTGTCGCAGAGGACAGGGAGGGGACTGTGCCTGAGACCGCAGTGCCGCTGCCCCACGGACGTGGCTCTCCGCAGCCAGGGAACCCAAATTCCCAGGCAAAGATCCTCTCACTGATGAAGTTACAATGATGAATCGCTGAGCTAATTGCCATGCTTTGATTATTCCCCTTTCTTTTTAGCCCTGTAAATACAGCATTTTATGTTAGAACTCAGAATCAATACCGAGGACTGGCATCAAATTAGGTTCAGAGCATGTTGCAAATGGGGTCCTTATAACTGAAACAAGAAATACCAAGTTCTTATTTCCTGCGTGTTCACTAAGATACATGCAAACATACACAGGGGTAATATTTCATTTTAAAACATTGCTGATGGCATATTTATCCCAAGTATTTACCATAGTAAGCTTTAATATTTTAGTGCAACAAATAGTTGTTTTCTACTTCCACAGTTAGCGTAGTAATCTTGTATTCTTTGTATTTCTATCTAAAAACACAAAAGTTCTACATTATTCATTTAAATTAGAAATAAGGAACAAATCAGGATAAGCCACTCATTTTTACCATTTCTTCATCTCACAGCAGCTTTGTGTGCAAAGTGGACAAATAGGACCTGACAACTGCTATCATTATCAATCCCCTCAGTCTCTTTGGGGTTCAGCTTCTGAATCTTCCTGCCAACGCTCACATTTCAGAGAATGACAAAGCCACTCTGTTAAGGCCCTCGCAGAGCTGTTGTCCTCATAGCTCTGTGTCAGAGGAAGCTGAAGGAGCAAATCCATCCAGGCAGAGTTAGCTGGTAGGCAACTTGTGCGATATTGCCTGCCTCATTTCTCCAGTATTTTCAGATCTATTTGTCTCAGCAGTGCTAAGTGCCTCCTGCCTACAAAATCTATGAAGATTAAATTCTACCCAAAATCCTACCCCTTGTCCTGGGGAATGGCTGTGCGGGCATTAACAAGGAGCCAAATGTGGCTGCTCCCTGGAGCAGAGCAGGGTATCGGATGTAGATGAGGCTGCAGGGAGGTGCAATCCCTAGCACCTCCCTCCCTGTTCCTGGCATCACCCCTGTCCCTATGGCTTTATAAGCAAGAACTGAGGAGACAAGTGACCGCTGCGTATAGCAGGAACACGCCCAGCAGACTGGAGCCACCTCGTCTCGCAGTCTGTCGTGCCCAGTAATGGTGTTTGTTGGGCTCCGTGAGCCATTACATGACATGTTTTTCACTCCTCTGAGAGGCAGGGCTGCACAGCTCTTCGCCGATTTTTTCTCTTGACTTCCATCGCTGTGATAAGCAAAACATTTTGACCATACATCATTTATAAATAATCTCTTGCAAATGTATGCCTTTATTTAAAATATAAGCATTTTGCATTTCAAATGCGTTCTGGGGATTTCGGCCTGTGCTGTACGGTATGTTCCTCTCATTAAAATGAATTTTGGTGACTCACAGCAGGGACACGAGAGCACCAGACTGGAGGGGACCTTCTGAGTCATCCCCTCCAGCCCCCAGCCACCACAGACACGGGCTGAGTGCTGTTCAGCTTTCCTAAATTACCAGCATTTTCCAAGCAGTATCATTGTGGTCAAAGCTCTGTTTAATCGAGGTCTCCATCTGGCAGATACTTTGAAAGGTTCAGATTTATCAATTTAACTAAGCCAGTGAATTTTCCATCACTGTAGATTTCCTGCCTCGAGAATGATTGCATTTGCATAAGACTAGACAAATCGGTGTCCTCGCAGGTTCGTCGCTATACACAGCTCTCGGGTTTTCTTCTCCCAAGGTCAGGCTTCCTGTAATCCTGCCTGGCCTGCAAGGCACAGAGCGCGGTTTCTCTTCTGACAAACATTCCTTTGGCCAAAACACTCGTGTGCCTGCTCTCGCAGTCTCCGAGCAGATTACCTCTCCTATCACAAGTCATTGCTTTCTAATTCAGTCTTTTATAGACTGCCAGCCTGCTCCTCCAAAGCCATAAATCCTCAACTAACTTCAAGTGTCACAATATTTAGAGATGTTATCTGTAGGACTCAAATGAGCCTTCAGAGTCCCATTATCTTACAATCTTCTCTTTTAAAAAACATTTTTGACAGCATAGACTTCTTCGTCTTTTTCTTACTGCTTTGACCTTGAGTTAGCTTATCCCTTTCTTCTCAGTATATTTGAAATTTTGCATGCAAACTATTAAGGCTTTCTGCATGCAAACTATTAAGGCTTTCCTATAATAAATCATTAACCTGAATATAGTTAAATGAAATGCTTATTAACTTCTCTGCGCCTAATCCATTTAACAGAATTACTCTTGCTTATTCAGACAATCCAAAGAGGTCCATGCTTTTGTCTACAAGGCATCACAATTAAAGCTTATAATTATTTCTGGTTAATGCAGTCCTTGGTGTTAGCAAATGTTGGTTTACACATATCAGCATAGTACTTTTCCTAATCTCCTGTGTTAATTAGTGATAGTGATATAATATTACTTTGCTCTTTTTTCTTCACTACCAGGAGAGATGTTGGAATATAATCCTATCTGGGTGAAGAGCACGCCTAAACGTTTTCACCACTAAGTGTCATAAACCATTAGGATGGCGTGGAATAACCAGTAACATAGGAGGAAGGAGTGCGTGCACTTGGGTGGGAGCCACTTCATTGAGCAGTGCTGATAGCACAGGGAAATACAAAGCAAGGGGAGCAGAAGCTTTCTCCGTTTGTCTCTGTTCCTGCTGTAACTGCTCGCACAGGTCTAAGCACTATTTTAGTGTACCAAGGGCCCAGAGGTGCTCCAAGGACCCAGTGCAACACGTGCACACTAAGCCAGTTTCTGCAGCCCATGGCTGTGTGCAGATACCACGCACGGGTTCCTGCAGCCCCAGCCATCACCCAGCTCCCGGCAGCGCTCCTGCGGGATGCTGCAGCAGCGCAGCTCCAGGGCGGGCAGGCGATGCTCCTGGGGACCCTCAGCAGCCTGGCTGCTGTTGAGAGTCCTGGGAGAGCCACGGGACGAAGGCGGCCTGCAGGGGAAATCTGCAGGGCAGCGGTGAAGCCACCCCCCACGTGCTGTGTGTCTTTTCCAGATTAGGAGAGTAGCATGGGGAAAGCACGATGGAGCCGGTCTGACAATTCAGTCCAGAGTTCCTGAACAAGGAATCTGGAAAATTATCTTTGATTAATTTAGCAATAAAATAAATTACTATCCCTAAATGGCTGAAGCAAATATGTTTTACATTTATTGCATCTTATAAACACTGGGTCACTTTAAATTCCCAAACACCAGACTTTTCGTCAAGCTCATTTTAATCTTCTCCTAGATGAAAATTCACTTGCTTTCATGGTACCTCTGCCACAGATTGGAGCAGAATTTGCACTGCCAGATCAGCACAAGGGGAGCAAATAATCGGACCTTGGTTTCTACTGGAGACAGTTACCAGGATGTTGTTCTGAACGGGAGTCTTCAGACAGAGCAATAATCATCTCAGGACCAACTGCTGTCCTCCTGCTTGCTCCAGAGCTTCATATGCTGTGAAATCAGTTATAAACACAGTGCGCATTTATAGTGGTAGCAGGAATTGTGGAAGTGCCTAGGGTAGCTGGAGATGTAATGAGGGAGTCCAATAATCCATGCTTTCATTTAATGACTAAGCATACATACCTCTAGCACTGTGTCACTGTAGAAATATAACGACTGCAACTATGCATGTGTGTGTGCTTAAAAAAATGCTCAGTGATAAGATCTTAATGGGAACAAAGAAGCTGTGAGTTTTGTGCTATTTTCAAACATTTAAGCCTTTCTGCTAATTTCTAAACCAACGTTTTTTAGAGTGACACAGAAATCCCCCCCCCAAAAAAAAGGATGAAAATCCCAGTCCAAGTCCAAGATGACCTTGCCTAGCACTGCATAGCAATGATAATGAAAGCAAGGACTTTTTTTTACTTACCAAAAATGATTATTCATTCTAGGTGAGTGGCCAGGCAGATCATATCAAGAATTTTTAAATTTTAAAAGTAATTTTTTTTCTTTGCAAAGTTCGTAACACATCACAAGAGATCTACAAAATGTTATTAGTATTCGGGAACAAAAATTTCTTTTGCCACCAAAACAATCAGAATGACACAGGAAAAGTTAATCAAGATACCAAGGTGAGAAAGAAAAGTACTGCAGAAACTTGTTACATATTCAGGAATTTTTATGAGCCAAGCATGCCATTTTAAACTGTATGCCATGGCATACTTACCCTGACATTGTAACTGATGCAATCCATTTGGCACCGGCAGCGAGAGGCAGGCATCTGCTTATAAATTCGCTGAGCAGCCCAGAAACACTTGGAGATTCCCAGAAGCCGCGTTAAAGTGGAGATGTGCTACGGCCTGGCAGGATTTCCAAAGCCGTGCTCTCCATCGGCGGCTCCCCAGCTGGCCACACAGGGGTCCCCTGGCTGGAGCTGCCCTGCAGGGTGCTGCCGTCCGGCCTGGAGCTGCCAAGATGCTCCTAGAGCACGCCAGGCAATGCCAGGCTGTCTCCGCTGACGGCTGAATTAGAGGGCTGAAGCATGGCGCCGTAATGTACGTGCTGTGCTTCTGGTCCTTTGCAGTTGTACTTTTGTTTTTCTACACCGAATACCACTGCAACTCTAAGTACAACTTCATCTGTTGGATAATTACTGGCAGCGCCTAATGACAGCAGGCTTACACCAGCTTGCCCTCCTTAAAAAAAAAAAAAGTGAAGAAATAGAACAGGTATTGGAAGGGCTGGGGAATAATTTTAAGTGTTGGCTTCATCTCTTTCCCAGCGCCAGTCCCTGTGAGCTGGCACAGGATCACTGGCTTGGGGTTCCCCACGGGAACGCAGCCCCCCCCGCCGTGTATTCAAATTCAGTCCCTCACACTTCTCCAGATTTCCTTCTCCTTCAGTTTTCTATCACATGAAGTTCCTCTGGTTTGTCAGCTTTGGGAGACATAATTCTTTTCTATTATTTACACAAGTATATGTGTTTTTCCCCATTAATTCACCTAGCACCTTTGTGCTGAAACAATCCAGATATGATTTAATAAGCTTTACAAAGATAGTGGTGGTTCATATGCAGGAAATCAGATTTACATAATTTTCCACTGGCTTTTAGAGCCACTGAAGTTCAAATTATCTTTACTTTGGGGAAACTCTTTTAATATGCTAAAACAAAATACCACCTCCACTATGCTTGAGCTTGCTATCATGGTTTTTCTAATACATCAATTTTTTTTTCTAATACATTAAAGGTTGGCTTGTCATGCGGGTTTATCACAGAAAGAGCCTTTTGAATGAGAAGGGAAGGGAGTGCCCGGCCCTGTAGTTAGTCATGGTTGCAGGTCATTAAACTGACGGAAGGTGAGACTCTAAAAGCAGGAACTAATTTGGCTGTCTTTTGGTTGGTTGGTTGGTTGGTTGGTTGACACATCTGACTTTGCAGAGTGTAAGAGCAGGCTGATGTCCCCAAAATCCATACCAGTACAGCAAGGTCCGGAGAGAACATTCTCGCTTGTGCCCCCCATCTGTGATTCACAAAGCCAAGGCCAGACCAGGCGGCGCTCCTGCGGGGCACTGCAGCCTTGGGCAGCCTGCGGGAGGGCTGCGGGCGATGCCAGGACAGGGCTGCGGGTTGCCGGCACTCCTCAGGGGGCTGCTCTCGGTGCCCATGGCACCCTGGCGGCTTCTTCGCCTCCCTGGGCTTGTAGCCACGGGGGGATGCACAGCTCCGGGTGCCGGGCGTGTCTGCGGGCATTAGTGCTAGATAGGTGGATGAGCGGCAGAGGTAACGTGGTGCTCCCGGGCTCAGGGCAGGGTGTCTTACCCGTCCCTTTTCTTTTCTGCTGTCTTGTATTTCACAAGAACAAAACCATCGGTTTCTGCGTGAGCCCTCTCCTGTGCTGCCCAGAGGGGCCAGCGGACCGGCTGCTCACGGCGGCTGCAGGCGGTTGTCTCCTCACTGTGTTCTTGTATTTTAGCTCTTGTGCGTGCATTTACTGTAATACTTAATTTGGAATTTGAGAGAGGCTTTGTATTAAAGCAAGTAAACACAGCTTCATCAGAGACTGACCATAAATGTGCATCTCTTTGGCTAAGCAAAACTTTCAAACTTTGGCTCCAGAAGTTAAGTAGAAAACAAGTTGTTTTCCAACAGAGCTAAATATATTCACCTCTCATTGATTTCAGTGGAGATTTAATGCTCAGTAACTTAAAAACAGATAAATTATTCAGATGTTTAAACATGAAGCACTCATCTAATGTTAAGTATTCACATTTAAAATGTTTGCATTAATAATGGTTTGTGCTCTTTAACACAACAAGTAATAGTCAGCGAGCATTGTCGCGGGAGGGTTGTCTACTTTTGCAGCATTTTCTCCTCTTTGCAGAAGAAAGCTTTTGCTGCTTTACGTTATCATAGAGGAAGTAGTGAATTATATGTGTTTGGGGTCTAAGAGTCGGAATTTTCCCTTAACCCTTTTCTTTTCTTTTTGCAGCTCCCAGTACAGCCCAGTATGGGATCACCGGTGATGCCGAAGTCCTGTTCTCCTGCTGGTACCTTGTGTTGACACTGTCCTCTCTCACCAGCATATTCTACCTGAAGAACATCATTCTGCACTAAATGTAAAGAACCCTAAAAGGCTTTTAAGGATTCTCTGAAAGTGCTGATGACTGGATCCAATCTGGTAGAGTTTGTTAAAAGCAGCGTGGGATATAATCAGCAGTGCTTACGTGGGGATGATCGCCTTCTGTAGAATTGCTCATTATGTAAATACTTTAATTCTACTCCTTTTTTGATTAGCTGCATTACCTTGTGAAGCAGTACACATTGTCCTTTTTTAAGACGTGAAAGCTCTGAAATTACTTTTAGAGGATATTAATTGTGATTTCATGTTTGTAATCTACAAGTTTTCAAAAGCATTCAGTCATGGTCTGCTGAGTTGCAGACCGTAGTTTACAAAAAAAAAAAAAAAAAGAAAAAAAAGAAAAAGAATATTGCAGTAAAAATGTGCTTCTTTAAGGCTGCAATACAACATTCAGTACCCTTCTTAAAAACATTCTATCCACATTTACACAGAAACTTTTTTTTCCTTTTGATAAAAAAATCAATATTGCCTTCAAAATATCTCTTCAAAATATTACATATATCTAGATTTTCTTCCAGCATGATATTCAGGTTTCAAGAATGAGCCTTGTATTATAACTGCATTGTGCAGTACTGCTTTTTTTCTTCCTTTTTTCCTGCAAATTCAGCATGGGTGTGCCTTCATAAAACACTACTTTCCTCTTCCACTCCAACAAATTTGGAATGTGTTTTGGGAAATGCTAAAGCATCCTTTTGAGCATAACAAATCTCTAACTGAGGATGAAGGTGCTATTGGCTAGAAGGAAAACCTCCTCTCCCATCTCCAGTGGGTAATGGAACTGCTTCAGACGTATATTTTTAGGCAATCAGTGAAGGATAGCACCAATTCCTTTTATTTTTTTCCCATCTACTAAGCAGTAGATGATCTCTGTAAAAAACTAGTTTTCCCATTACAAAAGAGAACACAAATTATGTTGAGACATCTTTTGAACGTAGGAAGGTTTCTCTTAGTCATTCTAAATCAGAATTCTTAAATGGCTGTAAATGTGAGAAACTGAATCGTCCCTTTTATATTACTGAAAAAAAAAAAAAAATGTGAATTGGTATTTTTCTTGCACTTAATTTTGTACTGGTTTGGCTAATTTAGCAATGATAAAGGATGCTTTTAAATATTAGATATCTGAAAATACATAAAGTATCAAGCAGAATTTTATATATATATAATATATATATAAAATACATATATATATTAAAACAAGGTTGCTCTAATAATTGTACTGAATTGCATGCTGCCGTCAATGATGCATCTTTACAGACAGGACTCCATTACTGACATACTAATACTGTACAAATAGCTTACCACAGCAGTTTAGTTCTCATACACGATTTCCTAGGACTGCAGTCTATCAAGATAAGACTCTCATTAACCTCAATGAAGGATCAAGTTTCAAAATAGCATAGAACATTACTATTTTTTCTTAGCAGCCCCATACTGCATCATTGCAAAATGTTGCTCACAGTTTACAGCTGAATTTAAAAATGCCATCCATGTAAATCGCTGGGACATGACTGTGGCCAGCAGCCTTTGAATACAAGATCTCCTATTGACAACAATAATAAAACCATTATCTACGTTATAATTTCCCTGTTTTGTATGTGAACTCTAATAGGTGACACAATTATTATAAATATGACATCCTTTCTCCTAACAATAAGGCTTTGTAGCTAGCAATACCAGATGAGTACTGTGCATATGCAGCAGTTCCAAATCGAGTTTACAAATATCCCAGTTTCTGAAAAGGCAAATTGTGAGTTTGCTTAGACTCAATATGTATACCGTCCCATGCTAAAAGGTAGTCCCAATATGTGGTGAACCTGTTGTTGTTACTGATCAGCTCAGATGCAGGGTATAAAGTGAAATATGCTGACTCCAAAACATGGCAATAAATTGTCCTGGGTCACTCTGCTTTTGTTCAGTGACAGGTTGTACTATTTCTATTGTATCCCTTCCAGCTGTGTGCTGAGCTGTTACTATTTCAAGAAATGTGGCATTTTTTAAAAAACCTTGAATAACATGACAAAATTAATTCTTTAAGGAAATTATATAAGAGCAATTCAAATTATACCATTCACAGTCCTGGTATGCTGATTTCCCTTGTATTGCAGCTTTAAAGTGCTATGTTTTAGAATCCCTTCATATGAAACAGAGGTGCTGCAGATATCATGTCAGTACAGTTTTATGAAGAAAGAAAAAGGGGTACCAGTAGCCCAACTCGTATGCCGTGTCTCATGTAAAACTGAGAGATGTTTGTATTCTGGGGCTGGATCAATTTATATATTTCAGTTATATATTTCATTTCAGTGATCCCTAATATCTGAAACCTGACAATTCCAGCAACAGAATAGGATGAGCAGCAGCTTTATTAAATGTGAAGGAAATGAGGAATGAGGTATTGCCTGTGAGCAGACACAGAGCCACTGGGTAACATGGACAAGGCATTCGGTCCCACCTCTGAATTTTCACTTAAATTTGTGGGGACATGATTGCTGTCAAGTCCCAAAAGAAAAATATATACATACAAATATTCCTCGGTGCCAATAGCATTTAGCATTTTCTTGGATGAGATAGGCTCTTAAACACCAGTCGGATCTGTGTGTTCAGCAGCGGACACGTGCGCAGCCACCCGCTCAGCGCCGCGTGCCTCGGTGCCCGCGGGGCCGGGCTCTGCAGGCTGCTCGGCAGGAGCCGACCGCATCCTGCGGCCCCGCACCGGGGCAGAGGCGCTTACCTTTATGCACCGGTTAATTCAAAGGGCGGGGTGCATGAAGATAAGCAGCCTTGGTGTTTTGCGGGATCGGAGCTATAGGCAGTATTGACTGAATAAAGAAACTTGGCTCCTCGGGTAACCTGTTCCTTGCGGTAAACCGGTACTTGTGCAGTTTGGGACTTACTGGGACATTCCTCCAACGCAGCCTGTGCAGACTGCTGCCAATTGAACTCAACAGCATTTGACAAAATCCATTCACCCTTTAGTTTGTGGGGTGCGTTTGCTTTAGGCGACTGTTTGACGGTATGTTCGATGCTTCTTCCAATGGTTAACCCATACTGTTCATATCTGTTGGTCAAATATTATTATATTTATTCCCACCTTTAAAACGTGAAAAATAAATGGCTTAGCTCCAAGCAGTATAACTGAATATTTATATTAAGATCGTTGTCCACATTGGAAACCCCGAAGTCTGTAACACCGTAAGTTCCTACTCGTGCAATAACTCAGGTCTGCTAATTACCATTGCATCGGTGACGTACACAGAAGCAGTGATGCTCTAATTATGCCGTTGCTGATCAAGATTATACTAATACTGAATTAAAGGATGTCTCACAACTTCTTGAACAAATGCAGTTTCTCAAGGGTTTATAACTTGGCAGGAAATATACTCCTCATAGATAAACAGCTTTTTTTAAACTTTTCAATATATATATTTTTTTTAGAAACTGTGCTGTTTTTAAGATACAGGAGTGTTAAAAACCATCACCAGGAAAAGCTGCTTTTTTGCACATTTTCAGAGTTAGCATTCTAGACCAACGATGGTAAATGTTACGCCTACCAAAATCTCTGCTTATTCCATATAACTGTGTTATAAAGAATGTGTATACCAAAATATGTATTTACATGGATAAACAATATGCCTTAAAGACTAGATATGCATTTACTTCTGAGATTGGATCAGCTTTGTGCCCAGTCTGGAGGTAAATAACCCATACTTCGTAGCCTGCCATGGGAGGTTCTGTTTCTTTCAAAAAAAAAAAAAAAGGGGAAAAAAAAGTGAAGAAAAACATTCAGTTTCTTTTAAAAGAATCTTAACTAATTTTATAATTCTTGCATAAACTGACATATGTGAAGAAGTTTAGGAAAAGGATGAAGTTTTAGCTCTAGCCCTGGCAGTGCACGGCCCCCTTTTCGGAGCTGTGCCAGCACCAAGCTGGGCCAGGGGCAGCCCCGGGGCCGAGACCCCCGGCGTGCAGCCGCAGGGCCCAAGAGCTCGCTCGCTCTCAGCGTGCAGCCCCCTTCCCAGCCGGGCGCCTTCTCCTTCCCTCCACCTGCTGCCTTGGGGACACGGCGCTGCCCATCCCCGCCTTTCCTCCTGCTCTGTCCCTGCTCAGCCTCGCCTCCGCAGCTTTCCACCTTTCTCCCTCCTGTCTTGGCCTCAGTTTGGGCTCAGCCATCAGACGGGGAGATGGGACCGCAGGGTCCAGCAGCAGTGGGATGGCCCCAGGAGCGAGGGGAAGAGGACGGCTGATGGGACCCTGACTCAGCCCCAGCTGCCCACCGCAGTGACCTGAGCCCCGAAGGCAGCCAGACGTTCCCGAGCACCCCCGTTGGCCGCAGCAGCAGGGATGTGTGGGAACCCAGCGCACCCACGTGCCACAGCCCGTGCACCCATAGCCCCCCCCAGCACAGAACAGGAAACTTTTAAACAACAAATTACTCTAAAAAAATCTTTAAAAACAAGAACTAGAAATTCTTCATTCCGCCTTAATAGATAAATAATTGAAGGGAGGAGTTTACCCTTGGGAGTTGACTTTTTCAGCCAAAACCGACACGCGCTGCACACGCGTAGGCTGTGCTGGCTCCGCTTTTGGGTCGCACCTTCCCTGCCGAGGCGAGGGAGGGATCTTGCCCAGCAGTCAGGAAGGGCCATGGCACACCGGGACATAGACCAGGCTGCTGCAGAAGGGTCCTGGGACAGCCTGGCAGGACTCTGGGTGGCTGCTGTTCCAAAAACATCCCTCACCAGGGCACTGACAGCACTGAGCAAATACCTGTTTGCTCCTACCACTTTCTGCCTAATTCTTGGAGAGCTCAAAGCTTCCTTTATATCAGAAAATCCCTGTGCTAGGACAGTGGATCTCAGCATACTTGTCACGTCGCATAAACTTAGTTTTCAGTCATTTGTGTCTTAAAGGCGTGAAGCTTTCTGGTCACCTGGCGGGCTGTGAGTCTGCATGGCAGGACAAGCTGCAGGCCACAGGCCCTCAGGCCCTCAGGCCGATGCTGACATCCCCTGCCCCAGCTCTGCCTCGTGTCCCCGCGGCTGGGCTGCCAGAATTATCCCGTGGGGCTCCCACCAGTGTGTGCCCACCGCCATCCCTGTGGCAGGGGGACTGCAGGGACCTGTCCCTTGCTGCCACTCGGCACTCCGGCGTGAGGAACTCTGAACCCAACGCAGACAGTAGGGCAGAGTAACAGCTGAAAGTCATTTCACTTAGAGTCGCTTTCATCGTCTCGTAGCTCCCTGCACAGCCTCTGTGGCCGCTGCGCTGCCAGGTGAACCTGAGCCCCCATTAGCAGAATAAGTTACATTTCCCAAAATTTGAAGTTGGAGGAAGGTGAGAGGGAGTCGGTATCGTACTGCTGCTGCCACCACAGCCACAGGAATTTCCCCTCATATCTTCCAAATATGAAACTATTCATTATTCCTCCAAACCTTTTCTTTTTATGCTGCCAGATAAAAAATGCCTGTAATGATGATATATATTATATTTGGTATCTAGAGGGCAAAATCTCTTCTCTCCTAATGCACATCCATCCTTCCCTTTATTATTTTTCAGCCAAAACCAAAACACAATTCGCACATTACACAATGCGATTTATGTGCAATAACATCAGCTTTTCCACTTATCAAAACCATTACAGTCATAAGCACATAACTCCCATTAACCTCAGCGACAGCAACTTAAATGTGAACCACAAGTGAGAATAAACCTTAAAGATGTCATTTAGCAGCAGCCGCCTTGTTTTCTGGTATGTGTCTAATGGCGAGATGGCAGGCTCATTTCTCTCCTCCCCCAGCCCGCCTTTTTTTTATTATTTCCTCCTTAAGCAAAGTACACTTCTCTCATCGGCAGGGAGATTAGCTCGGGTCCGAAGGTGTAGGCATTTAGATGTGTTTAACGTTTCTGACGCATCGCTTCGGGCAGCCGTACTCCGTTGGGGCGCGCGAGGTGAAGTGTCCCGGGGAGCCGCAGCGAGCCGGGCAGGCTGCTCCCACTCCATGCTAATGAGACAGCTTCTCGTGGAGATTTCGGCTCTGTAGAAGCTACGGGAGGTAGCACGGTTCATTAGGCTACGAAAGCTTTAAAATGTTAAAGGAACTGGTTTTCCTCTCTCATTTAAGTGAATTGCTAAAAGCACTGGGTTGTTCTTCCACAGAACTTCAAATTCACTATTTTCTTCATTAACTTTGACCTTTTTACATCTATTACAATGAGGAAAAAAAAGTTAAGTTCAGAGTAAGCTACTGCAAACTCACTTACCCCAGGCTTTTATAAAGCCTGAGAGCTTGGGTTGGAAAGAAACAGAACTCGTTTGCCACTATTTTCTATACAAAAGGGATTTAGCGTTAAGGATCCTGAGTTTTTCTGAATCATTTCTAATTACTTTCAGCGAGGCACATGCACTATCCTTTTCACCCTGTGCTTATTGGTAGCAAAAGGACAGAACGCCTGGTGGTGCTCCTGGGATGTGGCCGCTTCCCTGTGGGCACAGTTTGGGGCAATTTTGATGGGATGTTTGAGTAAAGCTTTTGAAGCAGCCGAAGATGCAGCCCCGTGTGCTTTAGCTGTAGGCGAGCAGCAAGCCCGATTGAAGAGAGCAATGGTCCCACCCCACCTCCCTCCAGGTATCCCTAAAAAGGCCTTTCCCAACCAAGCCTGCTTTAGTTCCAAAGGCTGCAAATGTAAATGCCGTGACAATAACATTCCAGCAAAGTGTTTTGCCCTTTCCAGCCCAGCCCAGCCCCACTGCTGAGGCACCCACCACCAACAGCCCTTCCGTGTGTTGATTTTTTTTTCCTCTTTTTTTAAAGCAGACGTGCAAGCAGCGTGCTGCCCTGCTGCTCCCGTGCCTCATCTCATCAGGGCTTGCTTCCTGCGTTAGCTGACCCCCCGAGCTGCTGTCGCGGGTGCAGGGCAATGCTTCCCCTCCTCCGCTGTCCTTCCAGCTCCTCGCTTTTGGCAGGTGTCTGGGACGAGGAAACACCTCGTGTTTCTCTAGCAGGGCTGGTTTAACACACAAAGCCAAAAGCTCAGTGGTGTTGCCTGATTCAGCCAAACCCCGCTCCCTCCGCCGGGCACGTAAGTGCTGCTGGCAGCAGGGGGGTGCACCGGGGGGGTGCGGTGTCCAGGTCTTGGGGCATAGCTCTGTGTGGGTGCGGCAGCGCAGCTCTGCCTCCCCTGCGGATGGTGGAACACACGCCTGAGCTTTGACAGAGGGTCACTTCTGTCACGGGAGTCCGGAGGAGCGTTTCAGCCTTTGTTTCAGTGCCTTAAGCACCTTTTCGCAACAGACCATGATGTAAGAGAGTACATTTTTTTAAATTAATTTCGGAAAGTTAATCACCCCCAGCACCTTGGCTCCCCGAGCAGCTGCTCCCAGGCCAGACCTCACACCCGGCCCTCGCGAAGCACGGTGGCTGCTGAGCTCTGCCCACGCGATGGCTCTCGCCAGAGGGTCTGCCAGAAGGCCTCTGGCTCTTCTGAAAAACCTCGTCCGAGGGCTAAAACCTTCGATTTGAATGCAGAATTAGCACTCTGGTACAGGTTAATGAACAGAAAGGAGTAGAGAGTTTTTGACCGAAATACTTCCGAGATGGTTTAAACACGTGATGGTCACAGATCAGGCCCACTGCTGCAGAAAGCACCTGCATCCCCTCGGCAGAGGAGGAAGAGGAGGCTCTGCTGGCGTTTGGTGCAGAAAACTTCCCAAGTGACCAGGCTCTGCGCTCTTTTCACCTAAATATAGATTCATTCACCTAAATATAGATTATGCCCCCGCATCCCTGCCGTGCCCGCTGCGCTGTGCCCGGTCCCCAGGTGGTGACATCGGCCCCACAGCAAGCGGGCTGCGATGGGGCACAGCTCCCGCCGGCACTCCTCGCCTGCTGGGCAGCCTCGGGGGGCTGGGCAGGGGACGAGGTGTGACCCGTGGGCCCCTTGTGTTGGCCGCCCAGCTTGGCCCACAGGCAGGCTGGTGGTCCACTGCCTTCCGCTGGTCTCGGCCGAGACCTCTGCCAGGACGGCACGGGACTCGTCCTTTACTGTCTAAATGTGTTTGTTTTTCTGGCAAACTGTGGTCTTGAAATGCAGGTTTTTTCCTTGTATCTTCATCAGGTTGATGGTTGTGAAAAGTAATTATTTTAGCATATGGTGAAATGTGCAATTATTATTGCTAGGCTCTTCATCTAAGACAATCCCCATTCGCATGGATCTCCTGTGAGCACTGAGAACAAGGGTCAGCCAGTTCTGGCACAAAACAAACAAAAAAAACCTCTCCCCAAACAACTTCTTAATTTCTAATTCCTGTCCCACCCAAAAACCATGACTCCATTGTGGTAAATGGCAAATAATAATGGTAAATAGAGGGATGGAGTCTTAAACTGAATCACAACAGCTAGCTGTCATGGGCTACTGGTTTAATAATTGCTTTTAACTCTTGTGTTCATTATTTCTGTTATTAAGGCATTTTGCCTACAGGTAATGCTCACACTATTAGCAAAACCTGTGACTTGTGACAAGTTCTTTAGTGTTGCAATAAATCATAAGTTCTTTGGGAAGAACTCCTGCCTTCCTCCAGCACAGGCAGAGGGCTTGGGGCAGAGACCTCCCCCCGTGGGGCCGGGGCCGTGTCCCCTCCCCAGGGTGTGCGGAGCTGCTCAGTAGCACCCAGCCGCCCACCTCAGCTGGTGCTTGGAAGGTTTAGCAAGATCAAAACAAGCATGGGAGAAAAAACACCCCATGGTTTGTATTTGCTGGAGGCAGAGAGGTGCCATTTTAAGACAAAAGCCAAGTCTCCCGGAGGCAGTGAGCCAAATCTGCATATGATTATCATTTACTTTTCAACAGAGTAATATTAAAATAGCTCAAGTTGCAGCACAGCCATCATGCCCAGCTTAGAAGAGTTATAAAGAATATACATTTATTCCATAGCAGAATGTGTTTGCACTCCTTTGTGCAATGGCACCTCCTGTGTCACCAAGGCAGACCCGTTAGGGGGTCCATGCCAGGGGCTGAAGGCGAAGCCCCTGACCCCACAGTCTGTTCTGCCTACCCACAGCACTGCAGGGTGCTCTTTGCAGGGGCCATGCGCTTTCCTCCAGAAAACCAGCCCCCTTGCCAGAACCAACAGGTTTGAGTGAGGGCGACCAAGGAGCAAAGAGCAGCACTGTGCTCGGGCAAGGACGGCTCAGCCCTGCCCAGCTGGTGCCCCAGGCAGGCGCTGCCCGGCCAGGCAGGGGGCTGGCACCCAGCACCCAGCTCAGCACCAGCCCCTTCCTTCTTTTTCCCCCTAGGAGCAGTTGCTGCTTGTTGGCAGTAGCATCCCAGTGTCAGGTCCGTGCCTAAGGGAGTCTGTCGTGGTCCCCTGGCAATCTCTGTGATGGATTTGTCTGTTTAAGCCCCTGGCGCTGGGGGCTCGCCCAGCAGTGTGCTGTCCCCTGCCCACAGGCACCTGCTGTCACCTCCCGTGCTGCTCCAAGGAGGGGGCGACGGCTCCCAGCCCTGAATCTACAGCAGATATGCAAATGCACTTAGCAAAGCGCTCCCACAGATGTTCTTAATTAAAACAACCCAAACCCACATAAAGTAATAACCCAAAAAACCGCCTCACCGCTCTCATATGTTCTGAATCACTGCTGCAGAATACTACAGGAATATTATTTTTATAAGAGTAAACCATTTGCTAAATAAGCCACCTGTTAAATAAACACTCCCTCTCTCCAAATATTGTTGTTTTGTTTTCCAGACTATGCACAATCTGGATTTATTTGAGATGAAAAAAGATAATCGCTAAAGAAAAAAACCTGTATTTTGACTATTTGAAACTATCCATCTTGTGCGCACATCTGCTCCTTTGCAAGCCGGCAGAGCTCTTACATTAAAAGAGAATCGTAGGTACTTATTCAGCCAGGAGCTAATGAATTTCCATCATCACTCCATGGCAGTCTTCACTTTCCTAACTTCTTCAAGCCTCAGATTGTTTCTTATTCTCCAATAGAGGTGTCTTCTCACAGGGACAAATCCTGAACCGAGATTGTCTTAGCGAAGTTGACACGGGAGAGCGAACAGAAGTCAGCTCACATTTCTTTGTGATCCTTTTTCCATGCTGCCAAAGCCAAGCTCGCCGTTATCCCACCTCCAGCCTGTCTGTTCAGGAGCACCCCGCTGCGCGCAGCCAGCACACAGCTGCTCCTTCAGCTCCCCCTTTCCCCACCCATCGGTGGGGTGCTTCCAGAAAACACCCGGGTAGTCATACAGAATGCACGTCCCCACAAAATAACCACACACACACAGGCTAAATAGCAATTAGTTAAATAAAAGATTGCATCTTTCCTTCATGCAGTGGACAGCAGCTCCAAGCTTCCTGCCCTCTCCTGGCACCGCGCTGCTCCATCTTCCAGCTTGGTCTTGTTGCACCTCTCTTGGGTCATCTCAGAAATGAGAGCACTCAGCTATTCAGACTATATAGAGAATAATTTTATTCCGAGCCTCAAGGCGCTGTTTAGAGCAGGACATAAAAGGCCACAGTAAAAAAGTGAAGGGAGCAAAACCAAGTGTAAAGGAGAGGGCTTTGGGCCAGGGCAAGCAGTGAATCCCAGGAGCCAGCTTCCCTGCCCCTGCCAGGTACCCCGGGCTGCAGCTGGTGTCCTCTCTGAATCAGCTGCAGGAGGTTGCTGTTTGAAGGTTTGGAGTTCACCTTTGAGGAACTTCTCAGAAACGTAGATTCAGAGTCCTAAAAGCTGCAGAATGAGTGTCTCCGGGCACGGTGTGATGTCCTTCCTAGAGGAGCACTTTCCCACTGTGGGAAGTGAGGCTTAGGGATGCTCATGCCCATGCCCTGTTAGGCAGCCTGACACAGACCTGGACCCCTAAGTCAGAGTGCAGAGCTCTTGGGTGTGTTGTGCTTAGAGTCTGGGCTGAAATAGGTGCCGATGGCACACAAAGCAGTCCCGTCTGATGTTTCTCCAGGCTTCACTGATAAATGTGTGACCAGAGAGATGCTTATCATCTATTGCTAGTGCTGAGAACTGGTTGTAAGAAGCCACATGCATTGTGTGCGTGTGTAGTTGTTTACCAGGGATATAAAATGGCTTTAGCTGATTTTGTGTCCTCAGATCTGAAAATAATACCTAGTTGTCACAAATAATTACGCAGCACAGACAGAGGCTTGCAGCAAGTGTGACATCCTCATCTGCACCAAGTTGTACTTGCACAAAGTCCAGTTAACTTGGTGAGACTACTTGTGCATGCTATTACACTCTGTGAATAATGGTGCCTGATATCTGGCCCACAGAAACCTCGCTGATTGGCAGTAAAAGCTGGGTAGGTGATCACCTAAGTGCATAAAATGTGGCCATAAAGATGCATCAGCATTATGAGTTCATATAAAATTGCAGGCACAGAACTGGACAAAACTGCTTTTCAAAATCAGCCCTATTATATCCTGTTCTTTTTCACAGAGAACCTTTGTGATAATAATCCTGCTGCTATTTTGCATGTTCACACATATTTTCTTGCTCTTTGACACTCAGCACCTAGCAACTTGGCTCGTTCACCTTTAGCTGATGTTTTTCCCATGCCTTCTGAACAACACAGCAGCAAAACCCTCTATGCAAGTCTCACACTGTCCATAAAAAGAAGCCTTTTCTTCCAAGACAAGTTCAGTTTTCACCCAGCTACAGGCTCGCCTATATCTTTTAAACACTAAACCACGTCAGTTTGTGATTTTTTTTCCAAGTGCTTTTATACATCTTGACTCTAACGCAGATTCTTAGAAAATTTCACAAAGCTTCTATTACTCATTTCACTTTGAATGCAGCTCACAAATTAATGGTGCCTGTTAATTAGGCAGCTAACCTGAAAAGAAAAGAAAGAAAGAAAAAAAAAAAAAAAAAAAAAAAAAAAAAAAAAAAAAAAAAAAAAAAAGGAATGCTTCCCTTTTGAAGGTAATCTGCTGTAAAACACATTAAAGAGTTGAGTCAGATTTTAATAACTAAGAAAGTCTTTAGCTTTGACATATGAACCGAGTGAGCCTGCAGTGCCCCATACGTGCACACACACACAGCCATGCCCCAGCACTCGCCCCCCCCCCCCCCCCCCCCCCCCCCCCCGCCAGCGACCTGGTGCTTGCAGCACCGACCTGCTCAGCACCAAACCAGTAAATGCAGCATGCAAGGACAACGCGGCCAGTCCCACCTGCAAAGCATCAAACAATGCAGGCTTCTGCCCACTTTGCTGCCCAGACCTGCATGCCTACTGCTGTGCAGCCCTGGCAAAAACTCCGTGAGTGTTTCCTCAGCACCAGAACTAACTGCAAATGGTGCAAAACAAGGTGCGGGTCGGGTGCTGCTTGGTGGGTGAGTGGCACAGAAGACCCAGAACAGGCTGCCAGCTTTTGAGCAACTTCAGTCTTTGATAATTAGCAGGGAAGAAAGAAATGTTTTGCATGCCTGAGTCTACATTAAAGCACTAGTGCAAAAATAAATTTATTTGGAAATAATGCAATGGCTGTTAGGAAAAAAGAAAAGAGAGTTGCATCCATGTAAGGCAGACCTGTCCCTTGCCTCCCCATCTCATCCTTTTCCATATAGAATTCCAGGATTTGTTTCATTCAAAGAATAGACTTTAAATTTCTATGCTTGTGTCAGGGCAACATTAAATATTAAAGCAAGATATTAAAATTTCAGAGAAACTAAATTAAACCTGAGGTATTCAAAAATAAGTGTTCCTGAATATTTAATACTGGAGATTTCATAATTAACTTTAGAAATCTCTCGTATTAAGAAAATGAGGAGCTGCCTAAAAAAATGTGACCACGGCTGTGACCTTCCAGGGGGCTGCGGTGGATGCGCTGAGGCACAGAAAGGTGCGCAATGGGTTGCTATGGAAGAGGCTTGGATTCACTAGGGTTAAGAATGAGGCTGGAGGCAAAGTAAACCAAAGGTGAATTGACTGGGTTTGTATGTCTCTGTGAGCAGTCTTCCCTCACTACCCATGAGGTCAGGCTGACTTTGAGGGGCAGGTACAGGTGGGCCTCCTGCCAGTGTCTGCCCAAATTCCCCCAGCTGGACTGCTCTGTGTCCCACCGTCATACAGCTGTTTGCAGCGCGCCTCTCCACTAACACCTAACATCTGCTCCGGTATGCGTATAAAACTGGGGGGGAGAGGTCCACGCCAGCACAGGGGCTGGCCCAGTACTTCAGTGTAATGGAAAAAAAAATGTCATCCTGGGTAGGTTTCGGATCAGCTAATGCATTAACCCAGTGCTTGGTCAGGCTCACTTGCCCAGCTGAGCTGGATGCCCAGGCGCAGGGCATTTTTCCTCCCTTCACCTGAGATCCCACGGCTGTGAAATAGTTCTAGTTATAAAATGGTTCATAGAGATTTAAAGCATCAGAATTTATTATTATAATGTCTTCGTCCCACATGCATTTTTATAAACGGAAAGTTGCTTTAAATCAATGGTATGCCAAATTTTTAGCTCTCTCAGAGAATTTGAGCATAGCAAACAAGGCCAGTGATTTACAGCACAGCCTGCACGTGGCCAGAAGTCCTCCAGGTGCCATCACAAGCAGCCAGCTCGTACTCTGCATGCTAAGCCTGTGGACTGAGTGATTGTGCCTCTGCTTAAAACTGCAGAACTAATAGTACAATTAGCAGCACTCATAGCAGAGACTGCACCGCGGCTTATGAACACTGTGTTCTGCCTCTGCTCATCCTACATCCACAGAAAAGGGTGATCTTTTCATCAAAGTCTCTTGTATCTGTGGAAATCAAGTAGAAATCGGTGTGGATGGAATAGAGAAAGGTGGTGGTGTCCTTCATTCACTGGGTGGGTCTAAATGCCCTCCCACAGTAGAACATGGAAAACCAGTAGGTTCAATGGTACAGGCAGGAATTTGACACAGTCGAAGTGGCGCCCTCGGGACCCGGCCACGGCCGCAGCCCTTGCCCTGGTGCTCCTGCTGCCCACGACAGGCAGCAGGCTGCAGGTCACACCGTGCTGGGCACTGCGGGCCGTGACTCGTTATGGTGGCTGCTAATTTGCACGACTCGTTTGGAGAGCGCCGCGCGGTACGAGAGCGAAACAGCACTCACTTCCAGCAAAATGTCAGGTTATGGATGGAGGGGAAGAGAAGGGGCTTGGAGAGATAAAACCGTATACTGACAAAACAATAAAGGAAAAATCAATCTTTATGACAGATGAGAGAGGAGATTTACAGTGTAATCAGAAAGCACAAAGAGATTCATGGCTTGCCAGAACTGTATCCAGGCAGCATCATTCTATAGAAGGCAACACAATCGGGCTGGCAAGATCTGTTTGCTTGTTTCTGAACAAATCTCTCAGCACGTTCTGTTGAAGTGGGCTGCTACAGGCACAGATCTCAGCACTTCATCTGCACGGGCACGCGTCTCCTTTCACTGAGTGCTCGGCTCCGCAATCCTTTGGCTTTTCCGATGCGATCAGCCGGCACAGAACATGCACTCCGAAAATTGCCCGAGATAAGGAGCCGCCCCGGCGGGAGATGCAGTGCCACACAGCCTCCTCCTCACACAGTCAGAGCAGCAATTACAGTGAAAATCAAGGCAGACCTGCTCTCCTAATGAGCTTCTGGCTATCAGGTGTTTGCATTAGTTTCTGTTTAGTTCGATCTAATGTCTTTTAGGTAAGGTCGAAATGACCAGTCAGCTAGCCTTCAAAGAAATCTTGATCTATAAATTTAATACCATGTAAAGCTTATACTTCAACCTAAACCAGTGTAGATTGCTTGGCAATTTTTATCTAAAAAGCAAGAATCACATAGCAAGGCCCTTAGGTGATTTAATCATCCAGTTACAGCAGTGGAAAAACAATCTCCCTCTCTCTCTTTTTTTTTTTTTTTTTTTTTCCTGTAAAATCTCTTATTGTATTATTGATGTATACCCTGGCCTTCAAAACCTGTTCCATCACCAGAATCAACAGTGGTCATTTACAGTGGATAAATTGGTTTGCCCCTGTGTATCTATGGAAAGGGTCCTCAGCACGTCCCAAACCTGAGCTTGGGCAACCCAAGTTCACCAGATCTGCTGCTGGGCTGTCCAAGTTCTTGCAGAAGATGTGATCAAGTCTTGGCACGGGACATTGTTTTGTTTTGTTTACGTCTTTGCATCGCTTTGCCCTGAAGCCGAGCAAGGCAGCCTGGCAGCCCCTGCTTGCTTCTGCGCTTGACTTCAGGGAGGCAGACGGGGCAGGGTTATTTTCCTACAGATGTGACAAATGTCAACTGAACGGAGAAATTAGTCATCATGCATGTCAGAATAGCTTCTAAAACCACCCTTTAGGATGCAAAAGGATCTGCTGAGGGAGATAGGACCATCCATGCCAGGACCTCATGCCCTCGCCTCGAGCCTTTCAGTGCAGCCAGGCCGTGGGGGCTGTGCTGGGCCGCGGGTTGTGCTCCCGGGGCCTGGTGTCCTGCCCCAGTGTCCTGCCTGCCGGTGCTCACAGCACCTTGACCCCGTGTGGCACCGGGCGGCCGCAGAGCCCCAGCTCTGCCCTGGGGAGGGGAGGCCTCCCTGCCTCCCTCTGCTTGGCCTTCGGGTGTCCTTGGCACCAGCCACACGTCACACACATTCCACACACCGCCCCCTCGCCCCGGCATCAAAGATGAGCAGTGAGATACATCGACAAGCTCAGACTCAGCCAGGAGAAGCAACCCAGTCTTTTTTTTTTTTTTTTTTTTTTTTTCGCCAGCACCTCTTAGAACATCTCAGAGGTGTTCTGGTGTCAAGTGCAGACCCAGAGGGAGCGCACAGGAGTTCCCCGGAAACAAGCAGCTGCAAAACAAGGCATGCACAAGCATTAAACATGGGCCAGTCTAGTACGGATATAGGTCTGCAGGCCTTATCACTGGGTCAACTGTGTAAAGAGTAATTGACGGAGAGCATCACAGAAAAAAAAAAAAAAAAAAAAAAGTTAAAACAGGGACCCAGCAGACTGGTGGTGAATCTTCCAGACCATTCCCAGTTTGTCACCAGTGACATCACCAGAGAGCCTTGGCTCTAATATAATGATGCAAGTTACATGAATATCAACAAAATCATTAATTTGTACAGCACTACAAAAGCGCATATCACTGCACACAGGAAAAACATGACTATGATACCAGATACAACATTTACATATTGTGGGGAATTAATTCATCCTTCACGCAGGTCTGCACCATTATAGCAATAAATCAGTTGTCTGATGAAGGCAGCAGCAATGAAAAATTACATGATCTTTTGGCCTACTGACTTGGTCAAGAAAATGACACAGATTGGAAACCGCATCGCATTCTCCCTTGGTCTCTCTCTCCCTTTGCTCCACAGAAGCCTTGGCTGGCGCTCACAGTGCTGCCTTTTGTGTTTAGAGTCAGGAGCAGAAATCTGATCAGAGCAAAACCTTGAAGGCATCACATTTATGCCCCACTGCTGCAAGTAAAAGACGACTGAATATAATCTTTAATTTTCCCAAGATAGTTTCAAAACAATGAGTTTATCATTTGCAAGCCAAGCCATTTGTTTATGCCCTTTTCTCCTTTGTTCTCAGATGGTGGGCAACCTGGGTTTTATTTTGCACAAAGTTCTTTTGCTAGTATTCATCCATAATCATCAACAAAATAACTTAATATATGTAGGCGACTATAATGACAGTAAATGCCGTGTAGGAGGGATAATATGTGCTTCATTGTCAATGCTTGCATGCTGAATTAAATACCCTATTCTGGTCAAATGCTAATACGTTCTATGAGCACTTTCCTATAAACACATTTTTTAAATGTGGTAGAATACAAAGGTGATATGAATAATATATTGAAATAATCTGATATGTGTGAGTTTAAGAACTGGTGTTTTTCTGCAGTGTGTTGCTTGGTACTGACACTGAAATGATCTGCATGAAAAAAAGTATTCATAGTAGTATCAATTCAGTCCTAAATAGAGTACACCCATCAGGACTACAGTAGCATCAGTCCTCATCTGTGAAGGATGTATTCTTTTCTAAATGGACTCAGCCACAGCTGGCTGCTCAGCTGGTGCCAGAATTATGTAGCACATTACACTTCGACTTCTGATGAAAACCTAGGTGAGGTACAAAACAGGTGGAATTTAAATTTCTGCAGATCCTTAGAATTTAAAGCAGCTCAGACCTCAGCAGCACTTCTATCTCAAGAACACCTTAAAATCAATGGCAGCCTCTGCGCCTGACGGTATTCGGGTGGGTGGTTTTATGCTGGTGCTCCGTCTTGGGCCACTGGACAAAAAAGTGATTGCAATGACGTGATTCATCTGGCAGACAAGACGTGTAGTAGCTGTAAAGACTTGGTGTGTGAAGGTTTTATTGGCTTCAGCAACAGCTCTGGGGGCCAGGCTAGGGAAAGGCAGCAGACTCCCAGTGGGAACGGAGCACCCGGTGCCCTGGGGTCTCAGCTGGGTGCTCCTGGCTTGCCTTGGGATGTGTTTGCCATCTTCCTAAGACACCACCCAATGTCTGCAAAGCCAACAGGGAAAAAAAAAAAAAAAAAAAAAAAAAAAAAGTTAAAGCAGAGGCAGACCAAGCCCATGGTCTGCACAAAGCAAAGGGGCAGCCCGTGGGACTTCCACGTGCCACGCTGTGCTGGTGCAGGATGGGCACATCGCTCTGCCCGGGCACAGACCAGGAGCAGGGGGGGCTGCGAGCAGGGCTGGTGAAGGCAGGGCCTTTCTTTTCTGCTGGCAGGCATGAGGTGTGCCTCTTGTCCTGCACCAGTCCGCTGGCCACTGCCTGCCTCGGGGGCCTGCCGGCTGTGCTCCGGCTGGCAGGCATCAGCCGACAGCGAGGTAACGAGGGCTGGGGAGAGCCTTCGCAGAGCTGAGGACAGCTCTTCCAGCACTACCATGTTCTACCAGCCTGCAGGATGCGGAGCACGGGACTGACAGCCGTACTAAACATGCCACAGGCTGATCAGCTTGATTGTTTATTCACTTCTCTTAGATCAGCGAATGTAAAATAGATTGCTCCTCATTACAGAGTCAGGCTTTTCAATTAAAATGTATAATGCACGGAATTGGGAGTATATGTATGCCGAACAATCAGGTTCAGTTCGACAAGAAATAAAACGTTAGCAGCAGTAGCTTGGCGTAGCCAAATGTTTCTGTGGTTTCTGCAGCGCCCAGCCCCGCGATGCATGGCACAACCTGGCAGGGCACTGCAGCGTGCTCCTGGGGTGATGTGCCCCTCACGTTCAAGAAGTATTGCCTCATCTTTGATAGCCCGTAACTATTGATTATTCCGCCTCTCTGATACACTTTAGATTTTTTTTCTCTTCTGTTTTATGTTGCAGCAATCTGGAAGCCTAGGGATACAATGCTGTATTGACGCCTTGAGTACAAATGCCCCAGGTACCAGCGCATCTAGCTGATGTTTTAATTACTCTCCTAATACAGCGAGGATTTTAAAGAGCAGTAAACAGCAGTGCCCTGAATTAATGCCTTGCTTCTGGGTTGTCTGTTTTTCACAGATGCATTTTCCTTAGTGATCCGGAGCAAAAGGCTTAGTACATTATCATTGCATAAGACAACTTAAAAGAATAAGTAAGTCCTGCAACACAGAGCACAGTATTAAAAAGACAATGTGACAATAATATCTGAATGTTTCAGACAATAATATCTACATGTTTCAGAGCTATAACTAGATTAGGAAAATCAAAGCACTTCTTGACAAGTAATGTAAATGGGAATTTAAGGTGATCTACTACAAACTACAAATCAGATCTGGCTTTGTGCTGAATGCTGAACAGTGAAATTGGAATAAATATAAGAATTCTGCTGCATTAAGAATTTGATCTAAAAACATACATGTATGTATAATATGCATAGTGGTTGCCAAGTGAGGACCATGACTTAAAATACAGATTTTGTTTAAACCTTTATCTATCTAGAAAAAATAAATAAATAAATTAGCCAAGATACAGATCCTGACCCTAAAAACAAGAAGGGAGAGAACATGTTCTGTGCTGGTGATTTACTGCAATTTTTGCTCACAGCGCTTCCGTGGGGCTCTCTCGTGCCTGTCCAGTGCCACAGATCATGAGAACAGGTTGTGGATGTCTTAGGGCAGCCCACAAGTCACAGAGGTTGGGGTGAAAAGCAGAGAGGCATCCTCGGGAGCTGTGGCGGTGTGCTCCCCACAAGGGCAGGGTGCTGCTGAATGTCCTCCGGGACGCACAGGGACAGGAGGAGTCGGGGCTGGCAGTCCTGGCTCAGAGAGGGCTCTCACAGCAACAGGGAGAAACGGAGGTGAAGATGTCACTGGGGGACCAAACCAGGTCTCTCTATCCTGTGAAATGGATGAAATTTTCACAACCCAGGGAATAAAACACTATTTTTTGTTCTTCTTTTCAAGTAGAACTCTGCCTGTGACACCACAGAGACCCCAAATGTCCATTACCAATCTGTAGCTTCAATAGCTGTCATTGGAGTTGCTTTACGCAATATAAAGACCAGGCTCAAAGTGTTGTGTTATTAAAAAAAAAAAAAAAATGGCTAATGTCCAAATAATTCTGACCATTTCAAGGGTGCTCACTCTTAATTACAAACTTTTACTTTATTTACAAAGTACGCCACACTTAATTATATGTCATTCTAATATCTCTTGGTCAGGAAAATGAAGCAAATGCTAATCTGATAGACCTAAAAATGAATGCCTCGCTAGTGGAATTTGGAAATACAAAGCAACTGCAATGCAGATCCGCAAAATGTTCTGGAGTGCTTCTTGGAGGAGGAGCTGAGGTGCATCACTGCCCATGGACTCAGCTGGTCACAGGAACCGAATGAATAATGTGAACCTGCAATGGCCTTGTATTTTCTCATTTGTTTCAGAATTAGCTCTCTTTTCAGTCTAATGTCAATACTTAGTGTTTGAACTCTGATGGGCTGGTTTGCTAATTATCATCAGTGTCTTTTGTGAAGCAGCTTACCCAGGCTTTTAAAGCACAATTACCAGCCTGTTTCAGCAGACAGAATGCCTGCAACATTTTACATGCTGAAAATAAATACATAAAATATAATAAAGTAAGATTTTTATTAGTAACATACTTCTAGGGAAGAGTATAAAATATCCATTAGAAATCCTGTTAACAGTACTGGTCATTATGACAAGAGGGAAAATAGCTTTCTTAGGGATTTGATTTCTTTTTTTTTCTTCTTAATGGATACTACCCTTTTACTGTCACCAGTAGACAATGTTGTCTATTAACATTTACTCGGCAGTTATCATTTTTGTATTTCTTCATAACAACAGCAATTCAAATAATGTTGTTTCTCCACTTCTGTCTCTACTTTGATAAATACAGATAATGATCTAGCACCAAAGATGCCCCCACTCTCATTGACGTTGCACAAGTCACCAGGTAGGGCAATTTGGCTAATTCAGTCCTGTACCATGTTATTATTATTAATAATAATAATACATTTAATATCATCAAGTAGAATTCTGCAAAACAGTTGTTTCTCAGTTTTCCTTCAACAAAATCTGGGCACCTTGTGTCAATGGGACCTCTGCACAGGGTGGTCTCTCTCCAGGAACATCATAATGGTGCCTGCAGGAGCCTCAGCTGAACACAGCCGTTGATAGCATGGCTTCGTTCTGTAAGGACAGAGATGGGAGAAAATAGCTGTATTAACAGGAGGCTCGAGTATATCCATTTAATATTTCCATACTGTATTTAATTGACACTCTGTGTGCAGTGCAAAATCAATTACAGTGCAACACCAGATTTAAATACGATGTCAATCCAGCTATGCTATTGCAGTTTGGTTTGACCTCTGTGAACCAGGGGCAGGCTATGTTAGAAAGCAGTGAAGCAACATCCATCTCAGGCTTTTCCAATTAAAACTGGAATAGCAAATTATTAAAAGGGTCTGTATTATTTCTAACTGTGAAAAACATACAGCAGATAGGATGAGTTCCATAAGGGGTAGCCTGAAGCTCATTTCTAGGACAAGAGGAATGAATTAGGAACAGCCATGGACGCAATAAATCTACCATAATGTACTTATTATTTTTTCTTACAGAGCAGGTCTCATATATCACAATATGGTATTATGCCCTGGGCCCAAGATGTTGTCATAACTATTAAATTTGTCTGCATAAAAAGTTGGGGTACAAACCCCACATTCAAAGCTGAATCTTTCTGCTAGCATTTAATTACTTTAAAAAGCTTGACAGATAAAACCCAATCTTAGCTATCAAGAACCAGCTCTTGATTACACAGCTCTGTAAACAAGATCAAAGTAAATTTATGAGCAAAATTACTTTCTGTTGTTAATGCCTCTTTCAAAAAATTAATACAGTTGATATAAGAATTGACACAGGTTACAAAGCTAAACCCTGTTTTAAGCCATGTGCAGCAGCTTCATCATTTAAATACGTTCTCATGCAGTACATCCACGATAAATAATTTGCTTACCATGGCAAGTCTTAATTTTTAATCTAACGAATGGATATCTCATATATGCTGACTTTGGTCCTCAGTCTCCCGAGTCCTGCACACACGTGGCCTTTGTTTTGGCAGGTTTGATACGTTTGACCTTTACACTGCCCGAGTTTGCTGTTTAATTACCGGGCGGTACTAGCTGGGCTGCAGAATGCAATCACTCGGCAGTAAAACCTGCACGCAGAGGGATGCTGCACACTGAGAGACTTGGCAAGTGCTGCTCAGTAGGACTCCTCTTGCATTTGGGAAATCACTCAGCAGAATTACAGCTTTTGATGGCAAAGCTACTTAAAAGCAAATAAGGTCAAAAAGGCATTAAGGAGCCTGAAGGGAAAGCCTGGCATCATTCATCCGTTCAGAACATAAAGCTACTGTGTCAACTGCGAGCAGTTACAGTAAACATTTGTACAATACTTCACCTACGTAAATCAGATTAATGCTAGCAAATGATTTCTGCTTGGTAATGTGATGACTTCCCTGCAAATAATGGAAGATGAAAGGGTGGGTGGAGCGCAGCACCGCTCCGAGGCATGTTTACCCCCATAGCATAACCAGCAGCATTGCTGTGTCCCCCCTCAGGCTGCCTGGGCTGCAGGGCACTGTTCGACCGCGCTCTTCCTCGCATGGAGGGGTGCTCGCTGTACCCCCGAGAGAGGCTGCAGGGTTGGTCCTCAGCTCTCGTGCTCCTGTGGCACAGCCTGTGAGAGCCCCAGCTGGACAAACCCGAGGAAGTGAGAATTGAACTAGTGCTTATTAAGATGAGCCTTAAAAAATTACAAAAGCAGTGGAAGGAACACAGCACGGGGAGAGCTGGAGGCTGCCCCTGAGAGGGGCATCCATTCTGTATGCAGGTGACAAATGAAAACTAATGCTTTTCCATTAATCTTAATATCTTAAATGCTAAAAATTCTTTTTGCAAAAGACCAATGTTCCTTTTATTAGACAATAAGTTACTGGAACCTCAGTGTTATTTTGCAAGTATAAGAACTGTTCTTTCAAAAAGAGTATTTTAAATGGAACCTGCCAGGTGTAACGTGTGATGTAGTAACCGATGGCCCACAGTTTAAAAATGCCCTTATTAAAGTAAGCACAAAATCAAAATAGAAGTACAAATCTCTTTATCCTAAGACCAAAAGAAAAGCTCTAACTTTGGGGAGTTTGAGTCATGGACCGTAATGGCAGAGGTGTGTTAGGGAGCACCACCAGGTTATTCTATTAGTAGAGCTCTTCCCGTAGATCTGTAAATACTGTACGTAATCTCCAGATTTTCCATGCGAAAGCAGATTTTCCCTTTATCGTGCCAATGCTGGCTTCTCCATGACAAATTCTGATGCTCTGAGCTAGGTATGTGCGTTTGTGCAGCAGGACCTTTTACCTGGCAGCATATTGCTGATCCCAGCCGGGCTGCTTTGCAGAGCTGCTCTGTAACCACGTAGCCAAGTACAGAGGAGCCAGGCACATGCACAAGGAATTTGCAATACACGCCGTGTCCTGCTGCAGCTTCAGCTTTGCAGTCCTGGAACCTTCGTGGTTTAAATGAAACAAATTATGCTGGGATTAGCATTACAGAAAGTGGAATTAGCCCTAGTGTATTTATGTATGAATCTCCATCGTGCATTCGTGGTAAATGTTGGGCTCCCCATCTCATTTCCACTCCACAGAAAGCGAGGCAGAACAATGACATTAAAATTTGTAAAAGAATGAAAATCTGCCTATGAACAGAGGTGTCTGAATCTCATTCAGGGGCATAGTGAAATAGGCTAATACTAAGCAATTACAAAATGTTTCCTACAATCAACCTTATTGAATGAAATACATACTAGTAATCCAAAGAAAGGAAGGGTGCACTGCATGCTCATGGACTCAGACACAAGACATGAATTAGAACCAAACAAAACAAAACACAGAGATAATTACATTAATTAAACCAATCCTCCACACACATCTTAAGTGTGAAAGAAACCATTATTTTTCTATACTGCCCCAAACCTCAGCTTCGTTTAGATTAGGTAAATTTCTTCTGGTATTATTAAAATCAGACCAAACAAAAATCAGTCATGACAATCTACTCTTGATGAATTTCAGAACTGTAAACATTTAGCTGAGGTGTTAGCAAATGTTGGCAAATAATGCTCTATTTTATTCCAGAACAACTATGATACGATATAGATAAAATAAAAAACTTCTGCCCATATTTGTGCCTGGGCAGCTTTCTCCCAAGTAAATTGTTGCATAAATTACAGAGTAAATCTAGGAATAATGCTGAGTGCGACTTGAAATGCTTCAGAATAATGTGCCACTCGCATCATGTCAGAGCCGGATTTCACATTATGGATGATACCCATCACACCTTTATCTGTCTTCTGCTGATGAAATTTCTGCTGTGAGTCAATGTACAGCATCCGTGTCAAAAGATCAGATATTGTATTTGTTTGTTTTCCAGCTTGCTTATAGCTGATAACAGCATAAGCCAAGTGAATCCAAGGAAAAATAATTCATCACAGTACACTGGTCACCCTTGCACCGCCACAAAAAAACATTCCCGTGCCTAGTGTGAATCCAACTGCATCAAATTCTGCTTAAACATCATCAATCAGCAGCACAGAAAGCACTTTTCTAAAGCTCCTGTAGGGGTTGATGGAGTGAAGCCCAACTGAATATATTGGCTTAAGCCCCAGCCAGGTCAGTGCATTTCTCAAAAACCAGACCCAACACAAAAAAAATAAATAAAATAAAATAAAATAAAAAAAATAAAAAAATCCTGCTGCACACACACCTCGGCCCGGCCAAGCACCCCTGCGGTGCGCTGCGCCGTGTCCCCATGACGGTGGCAGGGCCGCTGCCCGCAGAGGAGATAAAGCCATCCCGGGACAGCAAATGCCTGGGTAATGGGAGGTGGCTGAGTTGCTTTTCCCTGTGTTCACATTCCTTCTGTTAAGGTTGTATTTTATTCTAGAGTCAGGTTGTGGGTTGTACCTTGCGTGACGATCAGAAGCGGTGTACCTATATATTTATACACTGCTCTTTTTTCTTTGTTTCTAAACAATCATCTCAAGGTGACAGGAAGGGGTGGGGTTTCGTTTTTAAAAAGCGGTTTACAGTAACTAAATTAAACAGATGCCTTACTTACAAGGATTGAAGGATTTTTTTTGGAGACGCAATCCCTACTCCAAAGGTAGCCCAAGAAGCCGGGGACCCCTCTGCAGCGAGGAGCGGCGACAGGCAGGGCCCTTCTGTGTGATGCCCCAGCAAGGGTTGACAGCCCGAGCAGACAGAGATGCTGGTGTCTGAAAGGTGCCCGGGGGTCCTGGCCACAGAAGCTGGCCATGCTTTGGGCACCCATCACCTCTGCCTGGCCCCCGCAGCAGCCTGGGGCTCTGCACCCAAGGGCGGCCCTGGGCAGGGGGATGCGAGCCAAGGGAGAACGAACGCCACATGGGAGATGCTGCAGTGCTAACGGATCCGTCTGCGTAGCCAGGCTGGTCTTGGTATTTGCAGTGAAAGAAAGAGCCTCTTCAAAACTTAGAGAACTGTTTTTCCAAAGCCACTGGGTAACTTCCTTGTGACCTTACTATTGTACAACGGGTAGGAAGAAAACCACTTTGCCATAGGCCATCAGAAAAGACTTGGTTAGGTGAACAGCAGAACTTCTCCCAGGATTAAAATACAGTGACATTTTCTTTTTATTTTTTTATTTTTATTTTTTTGGTTTGTTTGTCTGTTTTGTTTTGATTTTTGATTTTTTAATGAGTTTAACCTGGAGTCAACACAGTCCCCAGTTCTTTCCAAATCTCAGCAACAGCCTATAGGGAAGAATAGATTTATTTCCTGCATCTGTTCTCCAAATTAAATCAGAAAATGTTTATAAAGGAATAAATGGTTCTTGGTAGTCCCCGGGGAAGCTCTTATGGAAACCTGACATTATAGAGCTGCTTGCTGCCAGTGATCTCTGTGTTGCAGCGTGGCTGGAACCTTTCTTCACCGAACTTTTTTTCCTCCTTTTACATTGTACTAATTGTAAGGGAAATATAACACCACTGCAGGGTTAAAATCTGGTTCCAGTGAAGTCAATGGCAAGAATTCCATTTATTTCAATGGATCAAGGATTTCATCTCAGATGTTTATTGTGCTGTCAGAACAGGGAGCAAGCAGACTGTGTGTCTGCGAGGCACGCAGGGTATCTAGCAATCAGCCTTGGTGTTACATTGCAGAATCATTTGCGTTTGCTCTGGCATTAGGAACATTGTTCGAGGGTGTTTTAATTGCACATATGAACACAAAGGAAGAGTCGGCGTGCCATTAATACAACATTGATGTTTAGCACTTACTATAAAGCACCGTGTGGAACTATGATCAAATCTGACAAGTCCAAACTTTAAACAATGTACAGCATTTTATGATGCATGTAGTATTTTTAGTAGCAACAGACTATGACATTTGAGGGCTGCAGCCTAGTAGGATATACCAGTGTTTCCCGCTTCTATGTAATATTTTGTATGGGTTTAGAGAAGATGGCCTCTGTTGTGCATTGTTTGTGAAATGTTTCTTATCCCAGAGAGGTGTATGATGTAAAATACGTCAGTGAAAAGTGTATATTTTATGTGAGAGGAAAATACATTTTAATAAAGGTAAGCTTTGTTAGCTGTAAAAATGGCAACTGTTCAAGTGTACAGTAACTTCTTACTAATGTACGAAAATCTGTGATATTTTTGATTTGATTGTATTTGTATTGCCCAAATAAAACATTTTGGCTGTATTGTTCTTAACTGTTACTTTTTTTAAAAAAAAAAAAAAAAAAGGATAATGCACATTTATTTCTCAAGAATGTGGTCAATGATGGTGGCATTTAAGCCATCATGGCCTTTTACTCTTAACTTTTTTTTTTTTCTCAAAGGGAGAAATAAGCTAAAAAGTTACATCTGGAATTCCACACAACCCAAGTCAGCTATATCCAAACGTAAAACCACAAAAATGTCCATGCCAGAAAAGCAAAAGGATGATGAGACACCATTATTTTATTAACATAGATGATAACTAAGCTCCTTTCAAAAACATCAGCAAAAATGGGATGCATCACCTGTCTAGAATGTCTGCTTGGGTGCAAATCTACCAAAAAGGCCCCCCAGCTGCTTGGTTCCCAGTTAAATCAAACAGCAAGACACTTCTGGAGGCAGCGAGGAGAAGGAGGGCAGGGCGGTAGCAGGCTCTGGAAGATGACAGGGTGATCCCGTGGGATCTGGAGCAGCTGGGTCCCAAACGAGCTGAGCTGATGACGTGTCTCCTCTGGTAACCCACCACACACTGAGCTGCCATCATCTACCAAAGAGTGTTTTTAGAAGCGTCAGCTACGTCAACCATGTTTCCTAGCCAACCCTGCCAAGAAAATACTCATGCTTCAAATGTTGCTGTGGAATTAGAATAATAATATAATAACAGGCCTCATAAAGCAACTTCCATTTCAAAAGGGTCTAAAAACACTTTAGAAACATTTGCATACTCGAGGTTTGTTTCACCTGACGCTGAACTGCAGCTGCCTGCAGGGTGCAACAGGGCAACCAGGCAAGAGCGTAGAGCACACGGCGGCAGTTCTGAGCCCGAGATGAAGATGTGACAATGACGGCACGCTGCTCTTGTGGGAGCTTGTGGCAGGGATGTGGGAATGAGGCTGCTCACTGAGATCTGTAAGACCCCAGGAGACGTGGAGCAGCTGCATCCCAAATGAGCCTGGCATGATGAATTGATAGTTCAGAGGGAATTGGGGCAGGCTGAATACAAAAACTCACTGAAATTAGCTCAGGATCTGAAGATCGTGATGCTACACTTCCCCAAGCAGTTGTACCTTTGATAAACCACATATCATAGCATTAATTATCTCCAGAAAGAGCTGCGCAAACATGGTGAACATTACTTTTTGCAACATCTTTGTCCCCCGCTGAAGGCTGTGGGGTGCCTGTGCCAAGCCTGGTGGCAGTGCAGCCCCCAGCATGGAGAGACTGCTGCTGCCCCAAGAGATTTATCAAAAGCTGGGTGAGATCTCACATCACGCTAGTTCTTGGCCAAGCAAGCTGTTCATTGCTGTGGTCTTCAAATACCCAGCTGTGATATCAGGCTTTCCCTCGAGATTTGTCCCTGTTGTGGTCAGGGCCGGGGCTGGAGTGCAGCACCTGGGTGGCGAGTGGCAGCGGGGGCTGTGGGGAGACCCCAGGGCTGGAGGGTTTGAAGCCCTCAGCACTGGGGCCGGTTCCCCTATGGGCTAGGAAGGGCAGACATGCTTTCTTAAGGCTTTTTATGGATGGGTCTAATTTTCTCCAGAGCTGCGAGCACACCATGTACATGTGAAGCAGCTGTTCAGCACAGCATTTGGCCATGGTGATGCCAGTGTGCATTTCCTTGAAATTGTCTTGTTTCACTGAAAAAAAAGTCTTTTTTACATAAAATTGCATGCATTCTGGCTGGACAAAGTCACAAAGTTCAGGGTATGTCTATAAGCACGTGTTATGTATAATAGCTGAGGGTGTCACATTTAGGTCCCTCGCTGGCTTCTTGCTTGACTCCCACGAGGACAGCCGCTCGCTCAGCCCCTTCAGTGAGGTCACAGCCAAAAGAGAATCCAGGTTTAGAAGGGGATAAAATCCAGAAGGCATGGGGTACAGCTTCAAAGTAGGGGAGGTAGCCCTTACATGCAAAGCATTTAGTGCCACGTCGGAGCACACAGCCTGGAAGGCCTCACTTGAGCCAGTGCTTACCCCAGGAGCCCCGCTGACAAAACCAGCTGACCCGTCCTTGTCCCCATGGTGTGCTGGAGAGGCTGTCAGTCCAGGCATGACAGCCCCCCGTAAGGAGACTTCCTCAGAGCACAAAAGCACCCTTGCCACTGTGGTACCAGCTCCTACCTGCACGGTCTACAGTTACAGCGAGCGCCAAGGCTGCGTGTTGGGGAAATGGATTGCATCGAGTGCTGAACCTTGAAACACTCCCAGGGATGGCGGTACAGCATTCCCAAGAATTAATTTCTTTCTGTCTTCAGGTTAATGAGTTGAAAACAAAAAGATATGGTCTCGGGCAACAACAACAAAAATATTTGTCTAAAGCACACAATGTTTCCAGCTGTCAGATTTATTCCACTCTTTTTACAATGCTAATGTGTAATGCCAGGCTTCTTCTTTCAGGGAGAAGCACAAGGTTTATTTTTCCAGATCTGAGTCAGATGATGTCCTCATTTAATTGTTTGTTTTTCCCAGAGTGAATTCACCCTTACCTGCTGAATGGAGTCTTCTCAGCTATGGGAAGGGAGACGAAATTGCATTTTAATCAAAGGGTTTCTATTCTGATCACTGCTGGTCTACTTTCACTTTATAGTTACCAATAAAATGTTAAAGAGAGTATCACCGGTGGATTTATTTTGATTGATTGCATCTGCCCACTCTCTTGCATTTTAAGGTACCTCATTACTGTACATTCAAGAATTGCATTTCTTAGCATGTTTAATAAGCCTTAAACTTTAGACAGCTAATTGGTTCAGCTGCCGTTTTTGTGCCTTAGCTGAAAAGCTAATAAAAAGAAGCACAGAAATTGAAGAATATTAATAGTTGCTACTTCGTAAAGATAAGCTTAACGGCCAGTTTATGCTTTAATTAATACATGGAAAGCAAACAATGCTTTTTTAAAAAAATAGATTACCATCAGAGTAAAGACTACCTTGCGATATCTTTTTTTTTTTTGTATCCCCCAAATACATTTAGGTATTCATGTCCCATATAGATTCTTTACCTCTGACCTTTCAGATTGTGAGAAAAAGAGAATTTGTACATTTAAATCCTATAGCAGTAAGAAATGTACAAGAACATTCTAAATGTTATCTTTCACAACAGGATCTTCTCTAATAATTATCTTTATTAAAATTAAAATACATTGCTCAATCTCCCACACCGCAATTATTTACAAATACAGGGACAAAAAAGAGGCAAAATGTGTCCTGAAAATTTTTGGTGGGAATAACTAAAATGTACTTCTTTGAATACCTTGGTCTATAGCAAGGTAATTGATGATAATATGTCACCAAAACATAATAGAGAATTTTGCTGCCAGATACTTTTAGCAGTTTTTGCTTCTTGTTGACAGTGATTCAGTGATAGTGATTCAGTGACTTAGACTCTTAGTGACTTTAGAGAACAAGTCTTATGAGGAGCGGCTGATGGAGCTGGGGTTGTTTAGCCTGGAGAAAAGAAGGCTCAGGGGAAACCTTATCGTACTTTACAATGACCTTAAAGGAGGTGGAAGCAAAGTGGGAATCGGGCTCTTCTCCTAAGCACCAAGTGATAAGATGAGGGCAAATGGCCTCAAGTTGTGCCAAGGGAGGTTTAGGCTGGCTATTAGGAGACATTTCTTTACTGAAAGGTTGTGCGGCGTTGGAATGGGCTGCCCAGGGAAGCGGTTGAAGGACTCAGAAAGGAGGAGCCATTAGCTGTGCGCCTTGTCCTCGTTATAGCTGCAGCCCCATGTCAAGTAGCCCAGGTGAAAGGAAACATATCCCTTTGTGTGACCAGGCATGAAGGAGAACATTCTCCTGTAACAAGACCCCTGCCACTTTTTGGCTAAAACAAACCCCCCACCTCTCCAGAAGCACAGACCAGCCCTGCCTCTGCTGCTGGTTCCTGTCCTGGCCAGGTTTGCCACTGGCACCAGCTGGCTGCTGGCAGCCAGGCCAGTCTTCTACCAGGAGGCCTGGCCGGAGCACCCCCAAGAGATGAGATTTTCAAGAGGGAAGCACCTGGTTCTTCCTCTCATGTCAGAGGTAAGAAAATATTTTTATCTGGCTCAGAAGTGGTTCAGTGACCCACACAAGCCTATGACCATCCTGGGTGGCTAAGGCCAGTCCGGCACATCCTAGTGCCTTACATACAAGGCAGCGGGTTTCTGGCCAGCTTGATGGCCAGGCCACCAGGGAAAAGCTTCCATTAGATTTGTTTCTAATGAACAGCCTGTCTGGAAAATGTATTTTCTTGCTTTTCCTCCCTGGAAGTGCCAACTAAGATTTTTAATAGGATATTTGATTTGCTTGAACAAATGCAGGCTCCATTAGTCATTTGTTGGTTGTTCTTGTTTTTTCCCAGTGATAGGCAGTAGTAAATCCCACACTAGACTTTTGTGACTGTGTCTGATAAATGTTGCCTACAGCCCTAGTACTATCTTTCAACAAGCACAAATCTTGCTGCTACAGTGTTTTGTGTTCTTCCTTCCACAAAAGAAATATCTGCTGATGCCTTATGCTTCCCCTGATCTGTCCTTTCTTGGTAGAAAGGCTTATTTTTTCCAAGGCACCTGAACTGAACAGGCATTATTGCCTATGCTTTTAAAAAAGGAACCAAAACAACAGAAAACAAACTTTGTCTTTATTAGCTGACTGGTTTCTGAAGGCGCTGTCATGACAGTCACTTTTTGTAATACTGGTGTAGTCCTGCTACCAACCCTGCTATCAACACAACAGGCATAAAGTGATGCTTTGCGAGGTCTGTGGATCATTATACCTTCTTACATGCTGCCGGGTGGAAGTTACTGATGATTTCTGTCTACCGTCTAATGCCAGAGATCACCTTCTCAAGGCATATTTTTTTTCTCTATTGCCCTATAGTTTTATGGACTGATACACACAGGAAAGTTATAGAGGACAAATTTTCAATATCATAGCACTTCACAACTGAACAAATATGCCTCTGCCCCCTTCCTGCTGTGGAAGAGTTAGAGAACTGTCTTTTAAAAATGTGACCTCTCCAGATCAGTTTATAGCAAAAAGATCAGAATGATGGAAGTTCTTATTTACTGCAAATAGTCTTCTGGGTCTGTTTTGCAAAGAGCATGATTTTTTTGTACATTTGCGTCATCCCTCTGAACACAAGGCAGACATAAACTTCAGCAAACAGTGGCAAGTCCCATCGCTGCGGGTAGCGTGATGAGACAGTCCTCACAGTAAATCGGGCATGCTCCTCACGTTCCCAGGGCCCTTTCACTTTTGTTTTTTTAGTGGCAGTCTTCCTTGAAGGTAGTGCCTGAGCTGTGAGAGGATGCCCAGGTGCTGCCCGCAGCCTGGCAGCGGTGCTGGCGTGGAGGTGAGCGGAGGCTGCTCCACCGCGGCACGGCCGCAGCACCCTGCAGCACCCTGCAGCGCCTGGCTGGCAGACACAGCTTTTCCAGATCACCTAATCTATGCATTCTTTCTCTCATTTGACACTTAAAATTAGTCCTTACCTTATGGATCAGTAATGGCTAAAGAGGAAATCAAAGCACCGAGCTATCTGGGAATATCTGAGGAATACAACTGTACAAATGGATTAGCTTTGTACCTCAGGAAAGAACATTTTGTGTTTGTACCGGCACTGCCAGATGTCAGCAGGTATTTCGGTGAAGCTGAGTGTCAGACTATGATGCACAGCCCCACATCCCACGAGGCGGGTAAATGTGCCCGGAGGAGGTGGATGTTAACTCGCCGTGCTAACGCTTGCATCCCATTTACAGCTGGCTGAGGTTTCGCTGCACAGCTCCTCCTTATGCCCCTGGTCTCCGAGGCTCCTGCTGCAGCTCCTGGGCTTGTGCTGGCAGAGACGGCAGGGACCGGTCACCGATGGGCTTCCCCAAGTCCCGGTGCCTCTGCACTGCATTATAGCTACAGTTACGCGCTTGGTGCTTTATCAGCCTGCAATTTAACACTTGTGTCATGGGAGTATGATGATAAGTTCCGGGGGCTGCACTTACCAGTACGCCCACTTTGCTCCTGCTTCACAGCCAGCACAGAGACACTCGGAGTGCAGCAGACCCTGCCAGACTGCAAAACAGCGCGTCACACCGACATGGCTATTGTGATTCACGCACAAAGGTCGTTTCAAAGCAGATTTTTATTTGCTACCGTTATTTTTAACATTAAAACAAGACTACTACTGAGTAATCTGACTGTTGCTCATTGTTGATAGTCATTGGGAAATCTTTTTCATTTGCTGGACTGAGGAGCCTATAAGAATAGGCTGTATTTCAGATACTGTGAGCTGCTAAATGTATACTGTAACTCTTCAGCAGCTTTGGGAAAAATCAAGGCCCTGAAGCTAAGTGCAGCTGCAGCACACCTGAGAAGCCAGCCTGTCCCCTCGGAGGGGAGGTCTCTGCCCCGTGATCACTATTTGTGCTTCTTCACAAAAGCAGTTTTCATCAATTTTTATCTGTCCTGCATCAGAGATTATTCACAACAAGCATTCAGCTCAAGTCAGTAGGACTACCAAAGCTGTAGGTGTTCGCCAAACATGCCTTAAAGAAAGCAACAGTTGGAAGACAGGAATGCCTCCTCGTACTGACTTCGATTGTCCTGTGCCCTCTGTTTGTCTGTGCCCTTCCTTACTTTTTGCAAAATCTGTTTTGCAGGTCAATGACCAAAGCTCAAACACAAGGCTGTCCAGGCAGCTGTCTCTTTAGAAATGTGCTTGCTGAATGCACTGCAGCAAAAGCTATCTCCTGTGAAACCTAATTTAATACATTAATGTGGATTCATAAAACAAAGTCACACATTGTGCAAGCAACATCATTTGTGGCACTGGAATCGTACTGATTACAGCAATAAATAATACAGTGTGTATCACTGGGAAAAAATATAAAATCAGCTAATCCACAGGAGCAATGAAGAGAACAGGAACAATTCTGTCTTACTTGAGCGCAGTAATTTCGTAACGGTCTTCACAGTCTCACATTCTGAAGCAGCCAGTCTCTACTCATGTGGTAATCACTCAGGGAAGATTCCCTCCTGCTCTTTATTATGTGAGTGAAGCTGCCCGTTGCTGGTTCAGACCAACGGGATTATAACTCTTCAATAGTCCCAGCATGACACCAGCAAGATTTCAGCTTAATCCAGGGCCACAGTTCAGCCAGTAGCAACTGCTTCAATTTCTATTGCAGTTTACTTAGGCTTAACACCGGCAGCAAAGTGCCGCACCCTCCCCGCCTGAACCTGATTAAACCACTTTCATGGCATTACATGGAAAGTAAAATCCACAGCTTTCCCTTACGTGACTGTTTTACATAACACGGGCATCAACCAGGTGGAATAACACTGCTATTACTTACAAATAAATAAAAAATAAAAGCTCTCAGAGTGCTTGCTGGCCAGTTGATTTATCGCCACTGCAGCTGCAGACATTTTGCTAAACGAGTCTCAAATTTTGTATTAATATCACTTCTGGGCCCCAGCATAATGGGGCCAGATCTTCTACCTCTCCCCACCGCACATCATTTATATAGATCCAGGCCATTTTCCCCTAACTGGGGTTGGATTATGGCACTGATGTGCAGGCAGGGTTTGGATTATCAGTACCCTGGAAGAAATCTGCCAAACATTATACTGTGTGTTAATTACTTTCCCAAGATCTCTAATGTGCAGGCAAATGGTTCCCCCTGCTGCACTGAGCTATCCTTAAGTCTCCTCTAACCAAACACTTCCTTTTAATAGGCCATCCAGTGTAGAAGCACTAGTCCAGGAAAGTGTGTTAATTTATTCCAGGCTAAAGGTACAGCCGTGCCTAGTTATTTTTAGGTAGCCAAGGGGATAGTTTCCTTGCATTTATTCCCTTCAGCCGTTCATTGTTATGCTAAAACCAGACATGATCTAGGACATAATACTTTGTCAATGTTCAGTGTCCCTTGCCAGAAAAACTCTGCATTTAAAAAATATTCCCCAAGGTTTTTGGAATCTGTTCAGCAAATGCTAAATTTATAAACTCTAGAAGCAGCTTTGGGGTCATACTGAGAGGTGAACTTTGTAATGCACAAAGGTATGATTGCGGGTCTGCAGAAGTCCCGCAGTATCTGCCTCAAACTCAAATCAATTTAGGAGCTCAAATGTGAGGCATCTGAGTTTGGAAAATTTTCACCGACACTCTTCTTTGGGTGAACCAGTTTTGATCAATAGTCTTGATTTTCAGTCATAGAGTCTGAAGTACACCATTAAGAGTCTATTTGAACACCTCAGAATGGCCATTTATATTTTCTTCTGCACAGTTTTGCTATCTTGAAGATGCAAATTTACCATCTCTCTGAGAATTCTGAAGAGCATCAAAGGATACTGTCGTGTTCAGAATAACAGGACAACTCTTTCTTGTACTGAGTACCTTGTTACTTCAAAATATTCCGTATATCCACTGCGAATGGTATGATTGTAGCAAGAGTTGAGAGGCTTGAGTTACAAGCGAGCTGTAAGTATGAAAATCACAATTGTTTTTCAAGTGTAACTGTGGTCTGTCTGGGTACCTTGTCTGCACCCTTCCGCATGCCACCAGCTCCTCAGTCCTGGGTGGTCCCGGAGCCCCCCAGCCGGCTATCTGCATGGGGAGGCGATGGAACTGGGGAGGAAATGGGCCAGTCTGAAAGCTAGATGATGTACTAGGCCCACACACGTGATTGTGCAGTCATGTGGGGCTGTGGCCAAGTGTATCAGGAGAAGTGAGCTGAACAGTGACTTGAGGAGTCTCTCCCAGAGCAGCTGAAGATGTTGCTGCAGGGACGGCTGCAGCAGAGACTGCCGTCAGCGCTGGGCAGCAGTCAGCCAGCCTGCTCAGGAGACGGGATCCCCCGTGGGAGCATTCCCAGTGCCAAGATCTCAATATTTGTTTATTTTCATTTTAACAAACACTGTGTCTGATTTTATGTGCAACATGATGAGGGGCAACGTGAAAGAAATGGTAATCTTTCCTAATCTCCAGGTACTTTTTATGCTTTTCTAGTACACTACTGACTTTTTGGTTGTTCCTCTCTAATTTCAGCAGCCAGATCTTCCTATATTCCCTCGTGGAGGCAAAGAACCAGGGACAACCATGCTTAGGGACCGGCTTTTGCAGCTATGTCTTTTTAATGCCCAAATACAAATTCAGTGGAGATATCAAGCAGATGTATAAACAATGCCACCCCTTTTACGCAGATGTGTGCGGTGCTGGCACTGTTTTGTTGGAGCAGTTAACATTTGTAGCTCTGGAAAACAAAGCGCTCTGTTCACACTTGAAGGTGCTTTATATTTCCTCTTTAAACAGTAAGGCTGCATATGGGCTTTTCTAATGACAGTTTTTCACAGAAGAACAGTGCCTAAGAGTAAATCATATTGCTTTTGTTCCCAATCCGAGGGCCACTGTCATTAAGTGCTCCACAAACAGGATTTGCTTTAGTTATCCTGAGAAAACTCCATATAGTAATAAATTAATTTCTCACAAATAACCAGCTGAGCTGAACTGTTCCGAAGGCAAAACTCTTCATGAACTGGAAATGCATAACCCAAAATATTCACCTATATTTGTTAGTAGAATAATCAAATATTTATCAGTAGTTTCAGAAACCTGACTATTGCTGTCTCAAGTTCTCCTTTTGATGTTCAGAGCTGCAAATGTCAAAAACACGCATCAGTTTTTTGTGTTTACCTACATCATTCACAAATGCCTGGAGCTTCTCATTTGTCTAATTGTCCTCAGTTGCAGAAGGATACAAAAGGAAGTAAACAGCTATGAAAAGAACTGTTTATACCAGCCTGCCTGTTCATCTCTCAGAGGTTTTTAGGCAACTTCTCAAATAATTGTATTTCCTTTAAGAAACATTCAGAGGGGGGTGCTTGGGCCCATAGTGAGACATTTTGGCACCCATGGGAGGATATTAATTTCATTTTCTTCATCTGCTGAAAGACAGCTACAGCTGGTAAGTGAAATGCACACACACAAACGCACACGCAACATTGCAAGCTTTGGATTAAAGAAATAATTCACCCCGTTGAAAAGGCCTCTTTTTTTTTTTTTTTCTTCTTTTTTTTTTTTTTTCTTTCTTTCTTTCTTTTTAATCAGATCCTTGTGATTTCACAGTATTTCCTCCATTTTGGTGTCCCAGTGTTATGCTTGCTGTGGTTCATGCATTCCCTCAGTTTTAATAGCTGGCTTCCAGTATGGACTATGTCAACTCTACTACAGTAGAAATTTGAAGAGAGAAAGTTTGATCTGAAGATATTTAAAAACTATTATTCAAATAAAAGCAATTTGTTTAGTAAAAGCTTTGAGAGTTTCAAGGGGAAAAATGAAATTTTGTTCCTTCTCTCTCCCACAATAGATTACACTCCATAAATTGCCTAAGAATCAGCCAAAATATAAATGCAGGTATTTCTGTTTATATAGAACTGAGGACTGAAAGCAAAGCAGGCAGTTTTCCACACTGTTTTACGAGCTACCTAAACTTGTAAAAGGAATGTATGTTGGTTAAACTTTGCCAATGGAATTAGGAAAGCAGTTTTTTGCATACACACTCCAAGATGACATGAAAAGGAATACAACTGCTGTACACCTAGGTGTGCTTCTGGGCCCACAAGTGCACAAGCAAAGTATAACTTGGTTACGCTTTGATTTCAAATGGGCTACACTAGCTGGGATTCCACAGTCACATTAAACCAGCATTAGCACCAAAAGAAGTGTTCTTCCTTTCCTCTAGCACCAGATATTTATTCCTGCTACGTTTCTTATTTGTAGTGGCATAACCTTTTGTCTGGCTGCCTAGGAAATTAAACTGGAGAGGTAAACCTGGTTGAAACTAAACATTTTTTCTCAGTATTTTAAATCAGTTCCGCTTCCTCAATCTAGTTCAGTAGTGCCAGAATACTTGTCTGTATTTGCATGACCAGGATTTGTCTTTTGCAACATAAAGTAATGCAAAGGTTTCAATAATTATTACAAATACCTATCCTGAGACATCCTTCCGGACTGAATTTTCAAAGGTTGAGGAATATGACAGCTGCTTGACTTAATAACTGAATCTCAGTCTTCATCAGAGGGTTTCAGGTGGGACTGCCATCCTTAAGAAACCTCCCATCTCCAGGATCCTTCTGAAAAAGCAAAGTTCCCTTTACTCTTAAGTAAGTTTCAATACACATTTACATGATTGAAGGTTGGCAGTGGAGTTGAAAGAAAGTTCACTGTCACTAGAAAGAATGCAGAAGGGGGCACGAGCTAGATTCAGGGCCACAGCTCATGCACACCTTTATAACTGCACTGCCATTGATAAAAAACTGTTTCAAAGCAATTTCTTGGAATAGTAAAGATTTGTGTGATCAAAGCTGTGCTTACCTGCAACCCAACATGATAGCAGCAAGAAGCTGTCTCAGTTTGATAAAGATTATGACTGAATCTTTTCAGGAAATTTCTCCCATAATTAAAAATGCATTTTTTTTTTTGCTTTGTTCATAATTTTGGAGGATCGTTTTAATACACAGGTATGTGCTTTTCCTCCAGTATTTTTTTTTTCCCTTTTTAATGAATATATTTTCTTTAGCTACCTGGAATTCCTATTTTTATCTCTGAAAAACAACCTTCCAGAGACATGCTGGATTCTGAGTGCAACTGATAAAACCACAGAAATTCAGAGATAATGGTAATTTTTTTCTTATGTAGTTTTATTCTTCTCCCTCTACCAAGTTTGAAATGCAAATTATGGGCACCTGCACAGTGTAGTGCTTAAAGATAAGCACATGCCTTTTCAAGTAAAAAATCTTGTAAGAGACAAAACACACGGCAAGGATTCTCGGGTTCAGTCCATGCATCTCCAGCTCTGAAATGCCACGGAAGGCACGGCTCTTACGTTTTGTCCAGAATGTGACATGCCAGAACAATCTGGGCAGCAAATTAATGCAAATACTCAGTATGTGACATTTATCTAAAGGGCCCATTTGTTAACTGGTGCTTTCTCCCTGCCATTATTTTTGATATTCAGCATTAATAAAATTCCTTATGTTTTTGATTTTTATGCTTCTCATTTTATTTTAGCCACCAGTATAGGAATTTCCATTAGTGATTTTTCTAAAGGTTCCATATTCCAAAAGGTTAAAGGTGGAATGAAAGCCATCATGTTGCTTCAAGAGAGGCAAGAGGAATTGTCTTGCTTGCCTGCATCTGCCTCTTTCAGCAGACCAGTGAGAAACACTGAATTTTTTCTCGTTCCAAAACTTTGAATTTTCTTCATAGGAACAATTCAAACTTTTTTTATCTGTTGCTGATCTCTCTGAACAATTTACTGAATTCAAGTGTAAGGGAGAGGGGAAAGTTCAGGAAATGGCTAAGGACAACTCCTGCTGCATCGGACAGGTCTCACCCTGAAGAGCCAGGATTGCAGAGTGTTATTTTGGGCTCCAAGCATCTCTTAATACCTTTATACACTTCATACCTTTATGGCACAATGAACTCAGAAAAGACAAATTAGAATCATTTGTCTCTCTCCTGGCACATTCAAGTCATAAAACCGTGACAACCAAACTGTCTTGAGCGTGGCCCAGGATCACGTGGAAGTTCTTTCCTCTCCAGGTGTGCTCTGGCAACCCCTCAGCTACAGGAGCACTGCTCTCACTGCAGAAACGTGCTGAGGATTGCCGTGGTTCCATTCATCTCTCTGCTGTGACATCCCTTCTCTGTCAGAGTCCTAAGTAGAGTTCAAGCATTTCTCTACCATGAATGCCGCTGATACTGCCTGCCCTTCCCTCACATCATCTGAAGTTTGCTGCAGGCTGGCCAGACAGCTGCTCATGAACTGGAGAGCATAACCCAAATCTGCTGCGCTCAGGAGGGGGGACTGCAGCACATCTAGGGGCAGCAACAAAGCTGTGGCAGCAAAACCTTGGCCTGGTGCTGGGTGGCTGAAGCCTGTGCTGCCTCTCGCTTTTGGAGGTGGGCAAGCTCACTGTGTCTGCAGACACCTCCTGCATTTGCACGTCAGAGATGAGCATACATGGTGGTTTGATGTCTTTAAGAGAATGAAAAGATTTCTTTGGTAATTTAAGTGACTTCAAATATTAAAAAATATATGCATATATCTTCAGTTGAAAGTATTCTGAAGCTGGCTTTCTGCATTCAGAGCCTGTGAATACTGTGGTTGTTAGTGGGCAACATGCCTAGGTCACGGCATCTGGTTTACATAGTGCTGTTACACAGGGCGGAAGGTCAATAGCCTTGACAACAAACTTTAGCCTTGTCTTTGTTTTCTTTCTCTTAGGTGTTGATATTGTTATAAGGACCCTCCTGTCTGCTTTTCTTTTTCTTTTTTCTTTTTTTTTTCTTTTTCCCAACTACACAGGTTGTAAGTGTGTGCTTTGCATTTTCAGAATGTTAATAGAATAGGTCAGGGACAATTGGTTTCATTAGATTACTGTATCTGAATAGACTCTTGATGCCTATTGGGCTTACTTTCTTTTTCTTTATGTGTTATATTTAGCTGTGACCTTGAATTTTGTTGTCTTTTGTTCATTCGTTTGTTACAGAAAAGGTTTTTCTCTCTCTCCCTATCTTGACAAAGATGAGAAATGGATTTTTTTCCAAACTCGTACACGAGCATAGTACATTTCCTAACAAAATGTGATGAGCATACAGCACTGGACTTTCCATCAGGAAGTGCTTTCATCTTTCTCCGACCAGCTACGTAATATTCTCTTTTTCCTGCAGATGGACTGGTCACTGAACATGAATTCTTGTTAAGCAGGGTTGTTTTGAAAAGCCGCAAATGACAAAGTAGAGAATTCCCTTTTCCTCTACAGCCTTTGCTTTGCATCTTGTGTTGTTTCTGTTCAGGACTTGGTAAGTGCAGCAAGAAAGCAGACTGGTAGTGTCAGTGGCCCCAGCCATGAGACTGGCTCCACTTCTGCACCTTCCAGGGGCTGGAAGGAGGGGTTTCTGTCAGCGTGTGGTGGGCAGCAGCAGCTGTCACTGCACCGCCGCTCCGTCACAGCAGGCAGTGCTCCCTCACATTGCAGTGGCACCTTTGGGTAGCAGCTACAGGACAGGAAAGAAAGCATTTACTCAGCATCCAGCATTGCTCCTCAGACGTTCCCTAAAAGGCAGCTTCTGGAGCATTCGGGAATACTCAAAGTCTGCTTGAATAAACAAATTCAAACAAGGCACTGGAAACAATCTGAGTGTGGAGGCAAAAGCTCCGTGCAGGTTACATTTCCCTGCTGATTTTCTTTCTGTGCAGCAGTCAGTCACCTGTAGCTCAGGTATCTCTGCACTGCCTTGCTGTGTACAGCGAAATACATCCTGACATTAGCAGCCTGAAAATATTAATAAAAATCACCATCAGAATATATATATATAAATATATGCATTAATAAGCTTTATTCCTTGATATTCTAAAGTTTCAGGATTTGATAATCTGTACTCTCCAGGGGAAACCCCAATAATTTCACCTTCTGCTTGCAAAGGTTTTTTGAGACTGAATTTCTTATTGACCTTAATAGCACGTGCATACTTTTCACTGACTGGTAGACTGTAAGCCTGCTATCACTGTATTAAAAAAAATATAGCAAGGGACATTGGCTAGATATCCAATATATCTATATTGGATTTCTGCATCCAAAATATATAAGAAAGACAGATAAAACAGCTAGAGAACAGATAAAACAAAGTATATGGCCAGACAGATAAAACAGCCCGACTGAGGTCTGTCAGAGCAGCATTCAGTGCAAGAGCCCCGACTCCAGCAACCAGGCCAGCACCCGGGGAGTGGAGAAGCAGGCAGGGACGGGGGGCTCAGCCCGTAGCCGCTGCTGCTTCGCTCAGGGAACAGCACTTAACCTTCTGCTGGCAGGAGAACGTATATAACATCAGGCTAAATGACAGGTTTTGAACAAAAATACAACTCTGACTTCTAATCCTGGACTCAGTTTCAAAACTATGATAACGTAAAGGTCAAAAGATGCAGCTTCTATTTCCAGAAGACCTGTTTTCCTTTAGAGATGTAATAGTTCAATCTTTAAGCTTTCCCACACCTTCATGATTCCATTTCCTTTTGTAATGTGCATATACTTATGTTTAATAAAATCAAATCCAATTGTCTTTGTAAGTCTGTTACTGCTATTGAGAAATATTTAAGAACTATGGAATCATAAAATATTGCAGCATATCACACATTTTTCTTATCCAAATCTTTTCTCTAAACCAGAGCCCCATGAATATACTGCCAGTCATGTTTCTCTACATACTGCTTAGGCTGCAAGACATGGATACTTTGATGACCTGTGCGATTTTAAGGTTCTTCACTAAAAAGCATGAAGAAAGTTTTGTGTCACTAGGGGTTGCAGTTAGCCGTGTGTAACATGAGGAGCTGCGGTGATGCCATGCTTCAGCCCCCATTGACTTCAAGCACAGTGCTGGCTCTGGGCACCTCAGCACCCCAAAAAACAGTTGGAGTTTGACCAGATGACCTCCAGAGGCCCCTTCCAACCACAGCCATTCTGTGATTCTGCGAAGAGATGTGCGATCTTTCACAGGAGCGTGGCAGTCACACATATCCAAGCTAACCAGCACGGCTGCGGCAGGACAGGGACATTCTGCGACCCATTACATCCAGCAGTGGACCATGATCCGAACCGACGTCTGCAGGAGCAGCCACCAAAGTGCTGTTCTCTCACACTCATCACATGAGCCGATGTTTAAAGCTAAGAGCTACTTTTTTTTTTTTTCTGAGCATCTTTGACTCGGTTGTAACTGAAGAGAGATGGAGGCAGAACCTGATAAAGAATTCCTGCAGCCCTGTGGCACCTGATCATCTGACATGGCGCCATCAATGAATCTGCAAAAAGGACCATTTGTCTTCCATTACCATAGCAACCGATAATTTCGATTCATGTGCATTCATGTGCATGTATGTGCTTGGCACCCTGTTTCCATGGCGAGACCACAGCATCGTGCAGAAACAGGGAGCGCCCTGCTCTGATCTCGCTCACCCAGCCTGCTGTGCCGAGGCAGTCGGACTGCGGCTTTCTGAGCAGCACGGCACTGCCAGGCTCGTGAGAGCTCCTCAGATCTCCTGCATTATCTAGCCCAGAGCTGAGCAGTAGCCTGACATTTTCCTAATCTTCAGAGCACGGTGCAAAAGATAAGGAGCAAAGGTCACCAGAAAGTTGAGATTCTTCATCAGTGCAAACACAAATCCAGGGGGAAAAAATGCATACATCTCAGGATAAAGAAAAGATAAATCTCAAAGATCAGACAATTTGTCCTTCCTCTTTCTTACATTTTCTTGCTCCATAAATCATTTTATTTATATAATGGAGAACAATAAAGCAAGGCAGATTTAGAAAACATTCTTTTCCTGTCCAAGTGTAGAATGATTGATGCTGTGCAAAAACACAGTATCTAAGTGAAAAAAAGCTTTCAGGAATGATTTACTGAAATACACAGAAAGATTGCATTTAGATGCTGAAAAATGCCAACTATTCAGATGAAATAAATTAATTAAATATTTGGGCATGGCCTTGAATAGTTAGAACTGAACAGAAGGAAATAAAAAAAAATGTGTAAGATTGTCTTCAGTTTAGACCCACTCTCCATATTATAAATAGAAATGATTTAAGAATAACAATGTAACCCAAATATCTCAAGACAGAACTGAAGTTTTCAGCTTAAACAGTGGAACTCTTATCGGGCTGCCTTGGCATTTGTATGACAATGTATTAGCACAGCACTAGAATAATAATTCGCTGCTGATTGTAAGCAAAACATTTTTCTAAGTCTTGTGTTCCATTCTCCTTTTAAGATAAAGCTCTGGTGAAGTACCGCACAATGAACATGTATTGCATGAAGTGTCTAATAGAATTTGGATTTATACACTGCCTTTCGTACTCAAGTTGTCCCCAAGTACACTGCTTTAATGCAGTAAGTCAGAAACTGGTTGTGCTGTGAGCATGTAGGCAAGCATTGACTGTCATTGTGCACTAGCTATGGCTCACACAAAGGAGTATCTTTTTTAAAATGAAAATGAATAAGGAAACAGCAGCTTTGGAGCTGGCACTGGAAATGTGCCTGTGAGCTGATATTTCCTCGTAATGAATCAATTCTGTGGACATTGACTCCCCTGAGCCAGTGTTAGCTGCACAGGCAGGAGCACACAGCACTAGGTCCTGGGACAGACACGTGTCCTGCCTCTGCTGACGGACAGAGGTCGTGCTCCCAGCTCTGACCTGCGGTGGGACTGAAATGTAAATCTGAGCTTTCAGTTTAAACAATTTGTTCACCATCAACTACATTCATGTCAGCTTCTGCTGTACCAGTTTGGGGTCTGCCTGAAAGCCAGAGCCAGCCTGAGCTCCGCTGAAACCCTCAGCTTAAGGTCTTCCATCGGGATGCACATGATGGAAGAGGGAGTGGGCAGCAGCAGTCAGCTACGTAATGAGGGACAAATCTGTGAAATGCCTTTTCCTGGCTTCTGTCTTCATCAAGAATTTGTGAGAATATTTGTTATGTCCCTCGCCCTGGCACCTGAGCAAGTTGTTCCATATTGCCGTAAATGTGATAAATTAAATCCTGAACTTTATTAGATTGACTGTTGCTACTGTGCTGGAGCGGAGGCTTTCTGGGAAGAAAAAAAATAAAATAAAATAAAAAGGCAAGAGAGGTATTTATGTTTTAAATTCCAAGTCCTGTGCTCAGAGCTCTGTAACTCTGGTGCTTACTGGCAAAGCATGGGCAAAAAGCAGCCAGGACTGAAGATGAAAACAGTGGTCAGGGTGCTGAATGCCTGTTAGCAGGGCACAGACAGCCCCCCACTCAGCAGATAAACTATAGATGAGAAATAAGAATCTTATTGCTTTGCTCTGAGTATTCTGGGAGCTACCTAGCCTGAAATGTTGTTTGTTGTGGTGGTGTGGGTTTTTTTCTTCCTTTTTCTTGCTCAGATTTGAAGCTTTAGCAATCCACAAACACTGCATTTATTCAAAGACTTTTCCATAGATCTTGACTGATCTGAAAATATGTTCCACAGATAAAAACATAAACTAATTCAAAGTTGCCAGCTCTCTGTGTGTTGTGACCCAAATGGTTCTGTGGTGCTCTTACTGGAAAAGGTCGTGTAGATCAGCATATGTGCTACTGGAACAATGCAGGCATGTCTGTTCGGCATGTTGCTGCACACTTTTTGCATTAAACCCCATCCGCCTGTACTTTGAAGCATCTGTCTGTGATCTTCGCACATTCTCTGCTTTGAATCCAGTCTCAGAGGTGGCTACAACTCTGTAGTGCCATACACGGAACACAGCAGAATGATTTCAGAAAAGTGCAGGGTGAGGAAGTAAAATATTGTGAACAAGTTTTCATTTTTTCTCTGTTGTAAATCATCACATTGAACTGAATTTCTGTTTGGAGTGAGTCACTTCTGTTCTCCACAACACTCAGCTATGGCTCATGCTAGTGAGAAAAAAGCATCAGAGATGATCAAATGCAATGCCGTCGGTGAGGAACAGCAGAAAGACCTCGCAGTGAGTGGGCAAATAGATGGTGGAAGATCTTCAGTTAGGTAAATGTGAGGTAGGGGATATAAGGAGGAAAACACTGGACATGCTGACGGGAAGGTGCTGAGCTCAGGACAGGTAGTCACAATTAGGGATGAAACCTTACAGACCTCTGTGACAGTTCTCTGAAATCACTGATACTGGCAGTATCAGAAAAAAAGCCAAGGAAATGTTGAATGGCTATGGCAAACAAGATAAATGCATCATTTGCCACTACAGAAACCTTGGTGTGCCCACTTTGTGTGCACTACGTGTAGTGCAGGTCTTTGCATTTTAAAGATGCAGTGGACTTGGGGAAGGCATAAAGAAGGGCAACTGAAGACATCGGCAGAGAGGAGAGGTGCCTCAGGAGGAGACAAGAAGGCAGCGCTTCTCCAGTGTGCCTCCCAGAAGGAGGACAAAGCTGAGGCTTACAAAACCTGGAAGGCACTGCATAAACTGAACATAGAAGTGTTGTTCGGTCACACACAACGAGAACTCAGAAGCAGCCCATGAGGCTGGGAGGAGGTTGGCTTAAAATAGATAAAAGAACATTTTCCTTCATACAGCAGGTCATGAACCTGCTGCCACAGGAGACTGTGGAGACAAGCAGGATCAGTGGTCTCTGAAAAGGATTAGAGAAATTCATGAACAGCATGTTCATGTCAATGGCTGCTACAGATAATAGGAAGGGATTTGCCTTTTAACATTCCTAATACAACTCTCCTCTGTACTGGGGAGTACGTGGGGAATGGGCAGCAAAAATTGGTAAGACCTGGATGCTGTTCCTGACTTACATTGCCTATTGCCATGCAGAAGACAATGTACTTAGCTAGATGGACCATCACTCCAACCCAGTAAGGCACGTATAATGGTGTTATATTCTTATCCATTTGCTTACAGTTTGGCAATCTTTTTACTCAGTTTGAATTTTAAATGTGGGTCCATTCTACCCAGATTCAGATACCGATCCCAGGTAAGGGGGAATGACCTGCCATTCAAGCTATTTCTCTTCATTGCCTCCAATGCTAGTGTAGGCTGACAACTAACTTTGGATAGGTAAAGTTAAATGAGATAAATTGTACCAACTACACTAGTTCCAGTGTATCTGAGTTCTTGAATCAAACCCTAAAAGAACATTAGATTAGTTTTCAAATTGTCCCATACTTTCCCCAGCCATATGCCTCCATCTCTTCCCAACACACTAAATTGCCCGTTCTTGGTTTTTTGGCATCTCTCACATTGTTTCACTTTGCAGGAGTGAGGTCTGGTATCGCCATGCCTTGCCATCTACAGCTTACTTCTTACACACCAAGATATCATCCTTGCAGCTCTGCCTCTCACACTTCACCCAAGGGAATTTGGATGTCATTGGTAGATTTAAAGCTTCACACCTCGACTAGAGAAATTTTAGGTATCTGCAAACTCAAAAAGGTTGAAAAGTTACTCTTGGTCATTGGCTGGGTAAAAGGGGATGGGATTGCAGGAACATTGCACTACAGAAAATTGAACAAATTATTGGCTTTTTCCTTTGGGTAAAGTATATCCTGTCCTTTCCAGACTACCAAAAGGAATGTGCCAGGTTCCACTCCTTGTCTTCACTTTGTTTAATTCAGAGAGTCCTCTCAGAAGCTGGGGGTGGGTGGAAAGGAACAGCTGAAGTTCATGTGGGACTGTGTGCAGATTACTGCTCAGCACGTCTATATGCAAAATGCATGCTGTAAACTGCCTCTAATGACAGCTAATGAACCTGGTTGAGAGAGGTAATGCAAACAGTAAACAGTGTTGCTACAGTAATTTAAAAATATCTTTTATTAAACATTAAAAGCAGCTGTTTAATGATAAGATTAATATGAAGTGAGTTGGATGATGATGAATTCACAGTTTAGTTAGTTTGCAGCTAAGTGTCTCCTGAGGATCTTCTTGGGCATTCCAGAGAGCAGAGGAGCATTCCTCAAACACAAACTAACAAAAAACATATTTCATCCTATGTTTTGCCTTTTTTCACTGTTAAATAGGAAGATGGAAGTGTAGGTCTCCAGTGTAGTCCTGGACAACTGTAAATATACAAATTCAAATTCCGCTGTAATTTACATTCCACGCAGTCCTGCCACATTTCTCTGAGACTGCATGATCCAAACCTGGAAGTACTGAGTACTGACTGTGGGTTCTTTACAGTAGGGTCTTAGGAACCAAGACACCTGCAAGTCGCTTTTTCTTATGAAATGGCCGCTCAAGCACACCCCACCTCGCACGCACGAGGGGGACTGCAGGGCCCTGGCGGGCACCTCTGCAACACCGGTGCTCGTGCAGCGGGGACATCAGGTCTCCAGCTTGGGACTTGGCCCAGATGCCTTAGCACGGCATGTGCAGTGCTGCCTGTTGGCTTGGTACAGGGCCAGCCTGTTGATTTTGTACCTCCAGACGCTATTTGTCACTCAGTTCACCTTGGATTGCAGAATTATTTTTTTTCCTCCTTAGAGAGTGCTTTAGAAAAAGATTATGTACTGTTTTCCCACAAGATTTATGTACAATCTCTATCTCTTCTAGGTAAAAAGAAATGGCTTCTCTTTACCTATATTAGTCTGATGTGGATATTAATCTCTAGAAATATCCACACAGACTCTATCACCTCCAGGTATCTATCTTTAATATACAGAGCATTGAATCATAAGCACATGAAATCAAAACACACTAAAAATAATCCTTTTTTCCATTCTTATTCTTTCCTTTTTTTCCCCAAGCTCAGGACTTCATATAGCATTACTTATCACATCTTTGAGGATGACTTTTTTGTTTCTTCTATGTCTCCAACTTAGAGATCAGTATCTTCTGACTTCTGTGAGAATGAAGCTTAAAATATAAAAACTTCTTAAAAAGAGGAGGTGTTTAGTTGTTGTTGTTGCTGTGTTTTGTTTTATTTTGTTTTAACATAGTAACCAGGCTCCAAACAATAATTTCTACAGCTTCTTGGGGACAAACCAGCTTTAAATTAAATAATTTGTCAAGCTATGTTTTAAGAACATGCAAATATTTTCCAGAAAATTATTCTTATGGATAACTGCCACCCCTAGTAAAAGTCTTTGGGTTTTGATGAAACACATTCATATTTCATTGCCACAGATGCCCAGGCAGCTGTATAGGAATTCATCAGTGGCTGAAGCTGTTGAATCATAACTGACAATCAGTCAGCTGGGAAAATAAAATAAAAAGAGCTAATCCTGGAACAAACGATATGCAGATGACTTTCATTTTAATGGAAAAAATATAGCTAAAATGCAGCAACAAAAATATAATAGGTAGCAATGAAAATTTATGAACATTTTAAGACATCTTTTCAGAAGTACAGAGCAGTGGATGTCTAGGAAATGGATTTACGGCTCTGATTAATTGCTTTCAGAGGTGTTTTATCTGGTGAGAGGAGTTCTCTCTCACCACGATGGGTCAGAAGTGCTCATTCTCCACCAGTCATCTGGGCTGGCCACTGGTATTGCCTTACCCTGAAAGGATAACTTACAAACTTTCACTGCAATGATACTCAAGAGTATGCAAATGGACAGAAAGGGTGGGTTTAAGATATTATACACAACTCAAAGATACAGGAGGGAGTAATCTGATATATTTTTTCCTGCTGTTGTATTTGAGGTAGGACTGAGAATAATAAATCAGCTAAGTTTTAAAAAACAAAGAGTTGGACTTGAAGGTAGCAGTACAGCTCTCTTTTGTCATGCACATTCACACATGCACACAACCACATCTACACTACTGCGCCTCATGCAACACAGTCTTTTTCAGACAAACAGTTCATAAACATGACAATTTATTTGTCAATTTCCTCCCTTTCAGTTATGCTTAGCATCTTCTGGAAACAGCATTTATTCTCATTTGTTATTAATTTGTGGGCACTGTAGTGTTTCCCAAAGTTAACACTAGCAACAGCAACTGCAAATGATGATGCATAGTCAAAGTTCAACCCATCTGATTTTAGTACTTGGAACACATTTTCCTGTTTGTCGTGATTCAGCCTGTCACTATCTTGACCACGGACAAGTAGTTAATGGATTAGCAATGCAGTAACAGCCAATTATTAGAACATGAATATTTTCATATTTTGAAATATCACAGATTACAGATAAAACAGGAAAATGTATGTGCTTCCAAATTAAGACTTTATCTCATTTGAAAGTGTGATTTTTAGTATGTATTAGTAAATATAAAAATAGTTAATTATCTTGCATATATCTGTAAAACTTCTGTTGTATCAAGACAGTGCATTTTAACCATGCAGTACTTCACAGCACCTTGCTATTGCAATCAAGGGATCTTTGTGAACGATGGTAGCTAATGCTGTGGTACATCTTTATTGCTTCTGCAAAAGCTACTATATCATTTTCTTTATTTTCTTCTTAGTAAGATAAATATTTTTGAAGTTCTGTTCTAGCCATACTAGAATTATTTCTGTGATCCACTCCATTTGCATGATGCCTTACATCTGACAGCCCACCATGAATAACTGAGAAATTTCTTCTGCATAAACAACAGTAAGCTCGTGGCAATTATTGTTGTCTTTATTGATACATGCCAGATCATTTCCTTAAACATGCCAGAAAATAAAAAGCTTTTTGCGGGGGATAAGAGGGACATATTTTCATTATTGATCAAAAGTGACTGTAATACAATAGGAACGTAAGTCAGCTTACAAAAAAAAAAAAAAAAAAAAAAAAAAAAGTAAGCTTATCCATAAATCATGACTGCGCTCTTTGTTTGCCCATATTAGAATACTGAGCCACTATGCCCCAGGTTTAACCCACAAAAATATGGGATAAAATAAACTTTACACAGCAAAAAGGCTGAATGCACAGGATAACCCTAGCTGAAATTATTTTACTTGGACCAGAGTTACTCTGAAAATACTTCTCAAAAAATGGCAATTAAGTCATTTGGGTATAATCTGGGGAAAGGGAGGCTTGGGGGGACCCCCGCTGCCCACCAGCACCTGATGGAGGTGTGGGCAGGACGGGGCCGGGCTCTGCTCCGCGGAGCCAGGACAGGAGGCCCTGGGCAGGGCCCCGAGGCTCTCCCCGGCCCCGGGCAGCACCGAGCCCTGTGCAGGGACCGGGAGGTGCTGGGGGGCCTCGGGGGGAGCTCCGGGGCCGTCTGGGGCTGGGGCTGGGCCCTGCTCGGGGTGGGGGGACACTCAGAGGTGTCTCCAGCCTCAACCAGTCTAGATTTCTGTGAATCTGTGAAGTGATCCTAAGGAGATGGTGGTTTGGGCAAATGCAAGAGCTTTCATTAAAGATAGGTCAGGGCCTGGCACTTAGAAGTTCCTCCAGAAATGTGAATAATCCAAATATTTCTTTGTCATTCCTAGTTCTTTGCCTTGCTCAACCGAGACTGTTAGTTTTCCCTCAGTCATTTCGCAGATGTTTGCAAGTCAGCCCTGTGTTATGGAGAGTCTTCTTCCTTGGCTGTCCTCTGAAGCTCTCCCTACACCCATGCTACTCTCACTACTCTCAGGCTTCACCCATGGAGCCCACTACTTTTTGTACTGTCACCTGATGAATCAGAAGCTCTTTCTACAGTCTCCTAAGCAGGATGGTCACCTCGAGATGGCTGAAGTCCTTCTTTAGACTGCTGACCTGAGGTTAATATTGCCAGGGAGCTCTGCAAACCCCACACAGATATGTCTTTCTCTCTACCATTAGACTGTCATACCCTGCCAGAAGACCTGCTTTGCTCATAGTAGTCACGGCACCTTTATAATTAAATGTATTAATGGCAATATCTGTGAAGCATCTGTTGGCTATAGCCATTAATTAATTCTTAAAAAAAAAAAAAAATGTTCTGAGAGCAGCTTACCTGGGTAGTATTTTCACAGGCAAAGTTTGAAACATGGTATGTGTCCACGATTCTTATTCTGATTAAGCAATTCAGTACATTCTTGTCAAGTCAGAGTGTTCTTGTGATAGCACACGAGATTTTCTTTTTAAGCTTTCTAATTAACTTCTGTTGACTTGACTTTGATAACAAGGTTTAATCAACTGTATCATTTCTTTGTGTAGGTCTTCAAAAGTATGACTGATTGATCACCCCTTTCTTTACTCATCTGACCAATGAATGAAACAGGGACAGCTGCTGTAATGGGAGATGGAAGATCATCCTACAAGCCCAACCTCAGGTGTTGGGCAGGGTTGACCAACCCTGTGTGGATGTGGAATAAGCCTCCAGTTCCCACACTCCTCTCTACCACACCACCACCCTCTTGCTGGAGAGGAGGCCGTGTCGCTTCCACAGGGATGCTTTGCAGTAGTCCTCCATTTAAGGAGCAAATCTTATTCTCCTTATGTAAGGCTGGCCAGCAGAGTGCATTCCCATGGGACCCCGTTCAGTACTCACTGTGGCATACAAAAGATCTCCTGTTAATCTCTGTGGATCTGGATCAGGCTCAAGACATTGTCCAACCACAGGAGATGTGGAGGTTCCTGTTAGAGAAGGATGAGAACCCAGTCCCACGCCACAGCTGCCTTTTCTCCTGATGTTCCCCAGTGTCCCTGAATATAGGCAGTGGCATTGGTAGGTCTCCAGGTGATATGCAGGCTAGATGACACCCTGCACAGCCTTCTCCACAGAGAACTGAAATACTGACTTGCAGTTGGCAGACTGCATTCGGCATCTATTTTGTAGGAGGATTGAACAAACAAGGCTCGTCACTGGATTCTTCAATAGAAAGGAACCCTTGTGGTTTCCCAGCAGCCATGGAGATGAGATATGCTAGACTTTCTGAGCAGTTGCCACATAAACCAATGCAGACGCTTCAGGCAAGGGAAGGCCTAAGGCCTTCGCCGGGTGTCCAGGCAGCTGCTGGCTGGCATCATGCCAATGCAGCCTTGCGTGCTAGATTGTTGTCTCTAAGTTTGGATAGATGGGGTAAATTCATCTTTGCTTTCCAGTAAGTTTTGCCTACTTATTCTAGCTTTGAATTTGGGCTGGCGCATTAGCTGCAGATACAGTTATTTCAGATAGTAGCCGATGAAATTATCTTTATTAAGTAGTTTTTGATCAAAACATTTCTGTTAATAAAATCTCAGCCATCACAAATATGCAGGAGGGGAATATCTGGTGAGCAGGAAAGCTTCTGGTAGAAGTCAAGACACCCACCGACTTCAGATTGAATCAGATCCATAAAACATACATTCATATAAATATTGGAAGTTTACTGTGTAAAAGCCAAGATTCCTACGAACTGTAGCCAATGAAAGATAAGACAAGTACTGGGGGTGTTGTGAATGCATTATGGGGAAAATGCTTGGCATTGTTTTCCAGTACATTACACGGATGGAAGTTGCTGAGGTACTTGGCTAGCAGAGAGATGTGGCAGCATTTCCTCTTAAAATGAAGAACTGCTTTTGAAGCCTAAGGATCTATAGGAGCTAGGGGAAAGAAAGAGTGAGGGAAATGGGAGCAAAGGAAGAATAGGCCAAAAGAAAAACCATAATTACTAGCAAGAATTTTATCATAGGGAATGGAACATGAAGAACTTCATAGAAGTTTTTGTTCTGAATGTACGCACATGAAACCTAAAATTACTCAAATATTTACATTTTTGTCAATGGCTTTAATCCATTTTGCCATTTAATTATACAAAGCCATCTTCCACAAGAATATCCGTATTTTTAAAAGTAAATTGTGTTTTTAAATTAAAAAACAACAACACATAAAAGGCTACAGATGGACTTTTTATATACAGTTGTTTGCTCAGTAGAATATTGAATCCTTCACCCATTAAACGTGTCCCCGCCACAGATTTGCTGCACCTGCTATTTTACATCTCAGTGTACTCGGTACTGAATATTTATGGCCCGCTCACAAGGCGGTGCGGGCAGGCCGGGAGGGGACTGTCACAGCACCATGGTGACACCTGCTGGAAATGGCGGCCGGTGCTCGGCCTCTGCTGGAACGGCCTGGTCCCACTGGGACAGCCCGGTCCCACTGGGACAGCCCGGTCTCACTGGGACAGCCCGGTCCCACTGGGACAGCCCGGTCTCACTGGGACAGCCCGGTCCCACTGGGACAGCCCGGTCCCACTGGGACAGCCCGGTCCCACTGGAACAGCCCGGTCTCACTGGGACAGCCCGGTCCCACTGGGACAGCCCGGTCTCACTGGGACAGCCCGGTCCCAATGCATTAGGGGCAGGGCGAGCAGGCACAGGGCAGGGGTCAACGCAGGCACCGACAGCCATTTCGGTGGGTCTTCCTTACTCATCTCCTAAGTAACAAAACACTCTTGGGCATTGTACCAAGGAGACACTCCCTCAGTACTTGGAGACCTTGGGATGGGCAAGGGTTTCCAGCCCTACCACTGCAGTAGGCCTGACAGCAGCAGAAGCTCCCGACACGAGCAGCGTTTTGCTCCCGAGAGCACTCCAGCACCGCACGCGATGGGGTCGCTTGGACACGGAGCTGTCCTGCAGGCTGGAGGGCAGCTGCTGGGCTGCAGGGAACGCTTCCAGCTTGGGCCAAGACTGGCAACCAGTCTCTGAGCTTTTTGATGGTTCCCAGTCATTAAACAGTGGCTTTGTTCAGGAAAGACTAATGGCACTGTTGGTAATGCCACCCCATGATGTCCATGAGCTTGTTTTTAGTAGGCATTAATTTCTCACGCCCACATCAAGCAGCATGGGTTGGTCCCTTTGGGAGCCTGCTGAAGTCCCAGCACTTGGCTAGCTGTGTGCAAGGGGGAAGGGGCTGGTCTGTATGCACGCCCTCGGCCCTCGCCATGAGCAGATCAAAAAAAACAAAACAAAACAAAACAAAACAAAAACAAAAACAAAAACAAAAACCAAACCAAACCAAACCAAACAAAACAAAACAAAAACACTAAAGAGTTGGAAGAACAGCTTTAAAAGGAAAGCATCAAGATCAGTCAAAGTGGAGAAGGAAATGGTCAAGCGCAGAGCAGAGCAGGTGAAGAGGCAGTGGGAATGGGAGTGCACGATCTATACACAGGAGTGCTTGAAAAGTTCAAAACTTAGTAACTTTTTCCAGTGCTAGTGGGCTTACCCATTTTTCTCAGGACACTATAACCTTAAACAAAGAAAAAAGTTTGTTTTACCTCAGAAATAAATCCAAAGATTTTCAAAGACATATGGATGTTTTATTTCTGTCTTGAGCATGTTGCCATGCAACTTAGAGAGGCATCAGCTCGCTTGCAACGATTGCCACAAAACTTCCATCCAATTCACTTTATTGTGTTCCTTGAGTTTTGAATGACCTCATATCCATCTGCCTATATTCTGTTTAGTTCTCTTCCTTCTAAACAAGCAAACCAGAACATCTTGACCTTTCTTTTAGAGTCACTTCTCCTCAGCAGTGCTATTGAAGATGGTGGAGTTAGACTAGTACTTCGGTGGCTATTAAATCTCAAGAGTACTCTTGATTCTTATTTTATTGACTTCACAGCACCTTGCCACAAAAACCAAGGAGATTGGCAGGGTCTTGGGTGCAAAAATTGGTTTTCTGAGATATTTGGATCCAACAAACAAAGAATAAAGGTTCAATACCTAGAAAATATATAAGACAGTATACACTCCTTAAAAAATAAACATTGAAACAAGTCAGCAGGAGATGGGTCATTCTCCATCCTGAGAGGTCTGCAAGTCAAAGCTGTATGTCTTTTTACAAACAAGTGCACCCCTGAAGAAAGTGTTTGGGTGGGATGCAGAAATCTGTGGGTGTCTGAACTGCCTGGGCCAGAAATAAAGCTGGAGAAGAGTGTTAGAGCCAGAGGGCTCAGCAGTCATTAATAACATGAAATGATATTCAGCATGAAGGAAAAGACAGACTACTGAAGTTTCCATGGGAAAAATATCTGCTGGAAAAAAAATATTCTTAAAAGATACAAACATAGGAGAAAAGGGAAGCAAATACTCTGGTAAACCCTTTTCAGATGAGCTGGGATCAAAGAGCAAACTGCAGTGCGTTAAGCCCTGCTGTTCATTGCCATCACGGTCCTGAACAGGATCTGCACCACACCATTCAGCAGCTGTGAAGAGAAAGAGAGAAGCAGTTACCAATTTGCTAATTGGGGCTTTAAATGGACAGGTTCAAGCACAACATGCTTTGTTTCATAAAGGATTCATTGGGGACCTGCTATAATAATTTATAGTTTGTGGTTCTGTGCAGAATACTAATTCTGCATGAAGCCAGTCCCTGTAAACAGGTACAACTAGCACGTCTGAACAGTAGCTGGAGAGGATAAAGCATCTTCTCTGTGTAAGGGACGCCAGGGGAAGCTGTAGCTCTGATGAGGGTTGAAAGCAGCTCCACGGTACCACAACTGCACTCACCCACTCCCCTACCAGCGCTTGAGGAATCGCTGTAATTAAGCAGAGCCTTTGAAGGCGCAGCAGGAGAAGGAAGCTTTGCCCTGCGATGAAGACATTTTCCAAAATTAACAGCTGGTTGTTGCTCAGATATCTCATGTCTGGGCTCCCTTACCAAGGGGTACAATGCAAGATGCAGAATGAACCATGCTATAGCGAAAGCCAGCAGAGACCTCCAGGGAGGTGCAGCGAGTTCGAGTTCAGCCGGTGAGGGGGGGCATCCGGGGCATGCCCCTTGTCTGTGTTACTTTGGTGGGACTACAAGGAATAACAGAAGGCAGCAAACACGCCTCTGCCAAGAACTCGTATCAGTTCTCAGCACTGCTACTGCCGCTGCTTTGTTTCCTGGCTTGTCTGAGAACTTTTGCCCAGGACATCTGGGAGAGTGTGGCTAGGTTTTCTGCTTCACCTTGGAAGAGTGCGCTGTTTCACTCAAAAATCAGACACTCCTGAGCTATACAAAACACGTCATGAATATACAGTGTAGTTTCTAACTAGAGTGACTTGGTTATGATGCACAGCTTCACATACCACGCTACTGAGACTGCTGCTTTTGTTTTTCTCTAGGAGAGTAGGCACACAAACAATGCCACCTCCTGGAGCCTTTACTTTTTCTTCTTCTATTTCAGTGTTATTATTTTTTTTTTAAATGAGATAAAAGTCAAGCTTAACTGTCTCTTGAAAATGTTTGTCTGGGAGGAACATCACAGAACAATTTTAGGGATGGTGGGCAGCCAAGTGAAGCCTGTATACAAGCATGGCGCATCAGCAGGAAGGAGAGGCATACAAGAGTGTAAATCTCTGGGTTGTCATTTATTATAAATTCTAATGAAAATGTAGAGAGGATTTTTTATTTCTTCCTTCTGAGCATATGTAGAATTTTAACATGAGCATTTTATTAAAAAGCAGCCTGAGTTATGAATCATTCATTGCAAACGAATGACTCCCACACGTTGGCAGAATGACCCATGGCTTATTCACTGGAAACAAATAAAGCAGTTCTTAATGAACCCAGACAGGTTATTCTGATGGCACTGAAGAAGCAAAATCAGGTGCGTTTTAGGATTCAGAAAAGTTATATATTTTGTCAGGATCTCGCTGGGTGTTTTTTTCCTTTTTTGAATAATGAATGAAGTTGTTTTAACATAGTGTTAATGCTGGGAGTGCTGGGTGAAGAAATTCAATTGAAAGCCTGTCACAAGGCTCTCTTGTTTCACTGACAAGAGTTGTCATGTTCCCGTGACACCTGATGTGCAGAGCACCAACTGATAAATAGCTTAAAGATGAAATTGTCAGTCACCATTACCTGCACCAGCAATTACCTGGTGCTGTGCCCTGGGGTGCTGGGATGGGGAGCCCGTGGTCCCCAGATGGACGAGTGCCTGCACCCTTCTCATCCTGGAGGAGCCACTCCACGGCTGGTGCTTTGGGACTGTTAAAGGTTTGCCACTCGTGATCATCTGGAGATCTGTTCTGTGCTTACAGCCAAGAAGGTGCCCGGTAAGAGGGTAAAAAAATGAGGAAGGAAAGAGGGGAGATGAGAGAACACATGGATAGCTTTAGCTTTGGGGGGAAAAAGGAGCTGCACACACTTGTACAAATTAGTTCCAAAGTTTTAGGTTGGATACCTCCTGGGAGATAATTTAAATTGAAAAGTTTCCAGCTGTAAATGAATTTTATATTACTTAGAACTAAGATGATGCCACTCACCTAGTTTGCCACCTTCACTCCCTGACTGACAGCAGGGGAAGTATTTGAAAAGCCAGTGCTGCTTGAAGATGATGCTGAACGACTTTCATACCATCCCCTGGATTTTTCTCATTTATGGCTACTTCTGGAGACTCTGGGAATGGCTGTGCTATAACCATAGCAACGTGGAGTTTTTGCACAGCGCTCAAAATCTCTGCTGTTAACCAAAAGACATAGGTGCTAACAGAATAAGGACAAATTTAGTTTCCACTTGCATTGAGCAGGTGGAAGCAGGTGTGTCGAATGGGCACCATTTTGATTTTTGCTGAGGCCGGGGCTGGAGCTGTTTGAGCACGGAGAGGAGGGGGGTTTTATTTCTTCTGGGGATGTGCTGTAGGGTTAGGGATGAAGACAGACAACGAAAGCTGTGGCTGGCCTGAGCCCATACTGGTGACAGAGCTGCTCCAGGCAGCAGGCGGTACTCAGGCACCTCCAGAAATCCCTTCTGCATTAAATAAATAAATAAATAAATAAATAGTGAACAGTTCTTTCTTGTGGAGGTGCAGAGCACTTGTCCGTGGCACAGTCAGCACATCAGAGCCCACGGCTTGTGACCAGGAGACCCCGCACCTCTCAGGAGTGGGCTCTGCCTCTGGATTCATTTGACCTGGTTTGGTGTGGCATGTTGGTTGGAAGTACGATGTGAACTGGAAATGCCCTTTGAAATCCCTGTCCTATTCATAATTGCAATTTAAGGAAAAATAAAGTTTATTCAGGAGTTTCCTTCTCCAGTAAAAGAAAGAATGAAAAAGAGAAAAAAGAAAAGCATTCTTCTCCTTTGTGGCTATTCATTTCTCTGTAAATAGGATACTTGTCAAAATGATTTTCTGTGCCTGATGTTACTGTAATTGAGTGTTCTGGAAAAAGAAAGAGACCATCTTCACTGAAATGTGCAAATTTGTAGCAGAATTGGCTGTAAAAATGAGGACACCAAATTGCTTTTGCATTCTGTCTGGTAAGCAGTGATGTATGAGAATTTACAGATTCTCTGCTGGCAAAGGAATATCCATGGTTCTCCTTGGACATGGTTGCATGGGTGCACCTCCGAGAAATGAACAGCAAAGCCTGGGGTATCCTGCTGCCTGTCCCCTGGCTGAGGTGTATGCTCATGTCCTGAGCCAGATTAATTTGTTTGTTGTTTTCTTTCGTCAAAACAAAATTTGGAGGAGAAGCAAAGCATTTCACTTCATTAAGAAGCAAAAAGCAAAACCACAGAAATGAGCTGTACGTGAGGACACCACTCGGAAACCAGAGGAGGGGCCGGCAGCCTAGTTCTGACTTCAGAGTCCTAAACTGGTAAAATTCAGTGTCCATTAATAAAAGTATAGCTGGGAAGAGTAGGTTGGGAATTAGAACGAAACGTTTTAGGTTCATTCTTTTGGAATTGTTCCTAACAATGCACTATGGCCATGTTTCCATCAACTGGGACACGTGTGAATGAACTGTGATCCTTCTTTTTGGAGAGTTCCGGAGCAATACTCTGCCAAACATGCTTGATTTACATGTATGGGGGCATGGTAGAAAATAAAGAATAACCTAGACTGGCTGTGAAGGGGTGAGCTCTTTCTGCGACCAAGTTACACTTTTATCTGTTCAACTCCAGATTTTGGTCTCGTGCTAGGAGAAAACACTGCTCTGCAAGATCTTCCACCCAACACTGTTATCTCAATGAGGGCAGACAGCGAGCAGGCAAGCAAAGGACGTTGAAAAGTAGCAACACCTCCTGCAAAGAGCTGGGGACCTCTGAGCCCTCAGGTGCACACGAGGGAAGGCTCCTGCTATGCTCCTCCAGAGCTCAGGCAGACAAAATCCAGCAGCCCCTCCTGCAGCAGGGAGCTCAGCGGCACCTTAATTAGCGATGATGCCACGCAGCATAGGAAGAGCAGAGGAGGACGAGCACGGGAAAGGTTAATCACACCTTGTTTGCTTGACAATGAGTCCCTGAAGGATGAACTCTTTCCAACCTGGCTTTTAAAAAATACATATTAGATCTACTTTATGCATGCCTCACCTTTACTTCTAAGTTGACTGCACTTGTCCATTAAATGCTTTCACTCAGACAAGCTTGTATCGAAAATAAGCTTTCATGAACCGTGGTAATTATAGCTGTCAGTTTGGATAAAGGGCGTTATTTATTCTGTGTCTTACCTACATGGTGTTCAGATATACCTTTTGAGCATCATAAAGATTGGCTTATTTATGTATATGCTTCTTAAACATGTCACCTTCCTTTAATCACTGCATGTCAAGGGGCTGTGTTCTGCTCTTCCTGCGGAGACCTTACTGCTCCTTTAGGGACATGCAAGCACAGGGCCAACCAGACATCACCCTCCAAAAACCACTTACACGTCGTCATTAGAACCAGTGTCACCTGCTCACCTGAACTTCCAGGTGTGGATATGGGAATGCCCTCTGTGTTTTGGGAGGTAGCGAGAGACCAGAGAGGAAGGAGACCGAGGTACCCACAGAGCAATTGGCAGAGACTGTGGGGCACTGGCAGCTTGCTGGAAAAGGAACAAGTGATGTCTTGGGTTTTGTTTTTTTTTTTTTCTTTTCTGATACTCACAGAATCACAGGACAGAATGGCCGAGGTAGGAAGGGACCTCTGAAGATCATCCAGTCCAACCCCCTGCCGAGCAGGATCACCCCGAGCACTCCTCTGATCCCAGAGGGGAACCCTTCAGTCCTGTCTTGGAAGACATCGCAGTGGGTCAGGGAAAAGAGGAAGTGAGGGACCCCAGCAGCCCAGCAGCCCCTGAGCTGTCCTCTTAAATCCAAATACCCTTCCCATAAGTTACCAAGCTCCATATTAAATTATTTAGAATCTTTCTTCCCTCATTTTATTTGGAAAACCATAACAGACCATTATTTCTTGGATGGCTAGACTCTTCTCTATCAAAATGCATTCATGATCAATTCATAACTATTTGATCCTGTAATTTATCCTCTAACTCAGAGAATCCTTACCCTTCATTTATATTTACCACCTCTGAATGTATTAATAAGGAATCACCACTGCTCCTCTCCACCTGTACCTGGCTAGGGCAGGGCAAGCCAAGTTCTTTTAATCTCCATCCATCAATATTCGATTTCCCCTATCAAGTAATTGGCCTCACCGTACCTTTTAGCAATTTATACTTGTCTATATTAAATTTGGTCTCAGAGGCACCTTCTTCTTTTCCCTACCTGCTAAAAATGTTCCACCTAGAACTGCACGAGCTCTTTCATCTTGTTTCATGGGGTGGCTCACGGCCACGTTCTGCTTGTGCCGCACATTTGGTTGCTTCCTCTGTCATCTCCTGCACGGAGGGCTGTCCTGCATTGCCCAAACTCCTACAGACGAGAAGTGGTGGAGCCTGTGCTGTTAAATTGCAGCACGAGCTCTACTCCATCTACCGCTTTGGTGGGGCAGGTACTAGTTTATTTCTGAGGCAGGGCAGTCCTCACCGGTGATGTCCAGCTCGCACAAGTAGCTCAACTGTATGTCCCTGCTTATGTCAGCTCTGGCATCTCCTTGCTAGATCAAGCTACCCGCAGAATGTTTAGTTGCTGCATTACCAAGTCTCCCGATGGTTTGGAGACACTGCGTCAGTGCAGCTCCATTCAAGGACTGCGTCCCTTTTAACCGTACCTTTCACATACATGGGAACATCTCTGCTGGGTACGTTACTTCTCCTAAATGATGAGGTAACGTGTTACTTTATTTTACAACTGCTTTGGAGATTAAGTTTAAAAACTCTACCAGATCTCCTGTGACTCTTAAAAATAATAATAATAATAAAAAATAAAAAACACCCTAAACTGTATTGCAGATGTCAACTCAATTGTGGGCAAATATATGCTTGGATTTTCCTGTCAAAAGAGTGACGTGTATCACAAGTCCTTATTTATTTCTGAGAAGGAGCACTAGAACTAAAACAACTGTCTGACAGGTAAAAATTGCTGGAGAAAATAATGCGTCTGTACCACAACTCTGATTGCAGGAAAGGCTGTTGTCAACACCACTGAGAGCTCGGTTAGAGAATATATTGTTGTGTTGTTGTTTGGGAGTAGAAATGTAACGATGAAATATGATCCATTTCCTTAGTCCCTAAAACACATTTGTCTATTGAAACTCCACATTATGTCTCAATTATGTATTGATGGTGGATGCAAAGGCTCGATAGAACCAGAGCACAACATACAAAGCAGGCAGGGAAGGTGTCAAGGCAATGGGCACGCACATGTTTCCTTTTAAACAGGTAGTCCCACACACTGCTTAGGCCAAGTATTTCCTATTTTCAGCTTATTAATGGCATGTAATAACATTTAAATATGGCATGATGGCCAACAACAAGCCTAGCTTCAAAAAAGGTACAAGTTTTATGTGAAAACAAAATCTGGATATGTCACGTTGAACTTCATTTCACTCCATGGAGCTTTTCCACCAGGCAGGAGGGAAACAGCCGGGTGTGATCCACCCTCTCTTGACAAAGTCTGTGCCTCACCGGCGTGATATTCGGGTGCACCAGTTGAGGAAACGCAGCCCAGCTTCAATCAAACAGAAAATCAAAAGAAATTTGAAAGATCGGTTAAGTATTCAGAATTACCTTGATATTTGGAGAATTGATCTCAAATTAATAAAAAAGAAAATCAACTCAGACCCCATGCAAAGTGTTAGACCTTGAAGGAAGAAATCAAATACATGTCTTAAATGGTGAATGAGTGGGAGAGGAACTGCACTGCAGAAAGCACTGCTTTATGGTGAGCCATAAACTGAGCACAAATTCGCGATGTGATACTGTTGGGAAAGAAGTCTCTTCCTAACACACACGAGCAGGAGCACTGCACAAAAGCCAAACGAAATCACCCCTCTCCAGCCCGGTCCTCAGCTGCAGCACAGCACGCAGCCCGCACCCCTGTGCTCTGCTGCGCCTGCCAAAAGCACAGCAACAAAAATCCCTGAAGATCTAGAAAACTGGGCCCAGGAGGAGAGTTTTAAAAATACACGTTTGTCTGAAGTATAGAGAAGAGGAACAGTCCCTTCACATTTGCAAGAGGATGGCGATAAAAGAGAACAACTGATGGAAAAGCAAAAAGTCATCTGCTGAATCTGCAGGAAGGCAGACTTGGGTGAGAAATATTTCTGACTGCTACTTGTTGCTCGGCTGTAAATGGCAGAGGCTGGGTGACAGGACGGCTCACGGGGCATGGACGGGGTGGCTCTAGCTTCGGATTCAGCCGACAGCCGCCACGAGCGGCCCCTTTACTCGGCTGTACCTCCGGGCAGAGGTACTGAGCGCCGCGGGGAGTCCCTTTTTGGCACACCTTGGTATGAGCTAGGGAACATCTGCCAACCCTACTCTTGCTAAAACAATCATATCTAAACTATTATTTATAACATTCATGTTGTGATTTAATGTACTCTCAGCGGGATTGATATATCCTGTAATTATTAAATTATTAAGTGACAAGCAATGTCTAACCTTCTGTAAAGGTCACATCTGAAGAAAATCTCTCCTCCAAAAGCACGTCAGTTTGAGTGACATGACAGCACCCATCATTCTCCTGAAAAATTCTATTACCAAGCGTCTGTCAGTCAGGAAAATTGAAACAAAGTTTGGAAGACCAGCTCTCCAAATGAGGTGGTACATCCTAAAGCTACTTTCCAGCACAGCAGTCGTTCTATTTCATTGTACATCATAAACCCGGGTGTGTCTGAATCATGGACACCATTTGCACTTCTTAACATAGGCACTGCATTTTCACAATTTCTTGCCTAAACGCTATCTGTCAAGTCATGGTATTTTTTTAAAAAAAGCAACAGTCAAGCATTCTGTTGCAGTATGCTTCTGTGTGTGTTCAATTACACCAACACAAAGGTTCTTATAACAGTTGGACTTCACCTGACGGAAGCACATTGCATTTTTTAACTCACAAATATGAAATTATTATTGCTATTGTGTCTTGGAAAGCATCAACAAGGCCTTGAGTGCCTTAAAGTGATGCTTAAAAACCTAGGTGCCCCATACTGCTTAATAAAGAGCGTGGCATGCCGACTTCGTACCGGGAGGCAGCATGATGAACAGAACGAAAGAGCAGTGAAGCACAGGCAACCTTCGTTTAATTACCTGGCTGGGATCCTGGCTGGCCTTTGTACCATTCAGTTTTTCTTCAGGAAAACTGATGTTCAGTGCTTGTTGGTAGGCATTGGCTGTCTAGAGCCAGGCCAATTAAATAGTTTTCTATACATTTTTTTCATTCTCGGCTGTTCCATTTCATTATGTTAAAATGACGGGTGATGTGTTTCTCATTTACTTGGCTATTATCAAGTGCTTACATATACTTGAAGCCAAAATGTGTTGTGATAGAAACAGGAATCCAATAAAAACGTTCACAAACTGTTTTGAAATGAGGAGTATGTTTTAATGAAGCTTTGTGTAAGAAACACAGGGAAAAAAAATCAGCATATCAAAAATCTTTAAGCAAGGCTAATTGGTTTATTAAATAAAAGGAATACCCTACATAGCCACTGAGCTGAGTTGATTGTGCCTGGTCACAGTGCCCTTCAGGACTGAAGATCTTGTCCATTTGGATCTTGCTCCATAAATTAATTAAGATGTTCATAAATTAAAATTATTCATAAATTAAATGATAATCCATGTTTTTTTCAGTTCGCAGTAGGCTTTTCAGCTTTTAATATAAGCTTTGAAGTAAATGGACTTAAAAAAAAAAAAAAAAAAAAAAAAAAAAAAAAAAACAGAAGTTACAGACACGCTCCCCCTGCACTTACAGGGAAAGGTCCTGTTTTCACAATCTGGCTGATTGCTTCAAACCTGGGGCTGTAGCTACCTGGCTAGAGACTTCCCTGGGGAGTCTCCTTCAGCAGAAGACAAATGCCACTGAAATACTCTTCTCATTATTTTTGGTAAGTTTTAAAATATTTAGGCCTGAAATTATTATCAGGTGAATTACATTTTTGACTATGCTTATTTTTAAAACAGAAAGTGCATGCTCTGATACATTTCTTAACATAAAAAGTAAGATTTATGTGCCTTGATTTCCCTGAGGAGCAATTCGGAGATTAGGAACAAATTCCTGTCCTTGAAATTACTGATAAGGGATCTTCTTTAATGACCTGAACAGCATGAGCATTTTGTCATTCACGACAGAGAGGCATCCTCCATGCTCGTTTTAGATTTCGTTCTGTTGAAGTCAGCCCTGGTATCTGCACAGAAGCCACCCAAAAGCAGTGACATCTGAGCAGGCTCTGTCCATCCCTCAGTGCTTCTGCAGACACCAACACGAGAGACCCAAATTCTGAGTGTTGTGGTGGACTCACAAACAGCGACTTCAGCGGGAAACCACGAGTTCCAAGCAGCGTCTTTCCTAAGCACGTTAAAGTTCAATCCACTTACAGAGGTGACCAGATACTGATTTTCTTCTAACACACTCGTTTTGGACAGGTTTTTTAAAAGGTAAAAGAACATTACAAGCGAATAAAACTTTCCATCATGCTGTAGTTTATTCTGTAGGTCTGGATGCGCTTTGTTTCCCTGACATCACACCGTATGATTGACACTCCTGTTACTTCTGAAAGGCTCGTTCCCGAAGGTATGTGGGAATTAATTAACTTCTCGGGGCCAGTTATATTACTCCTCTTATCCCCCTGACGTGAGCAGAGCCTCCCCCGAGCAGCGGGGCAGTGCCAGGAGGCAGTGGAGGAGTCCGGCTCACAGGTCTGGATGCAGACACGGTCTGCATGGTCTGGATGGGCTGCCCAGGGAAGTGGTTGAGTCACCATCCCTGGAGGTCTTTAAAGACGTGTAGATGTAGAGCTTAGTGGTACGGTTTAGTGGGGGACTGGTGTTAGGTCAGAGGTTGGACTGCGTGATCTTGGAGGTCTCTGCCAACCTAGATGATTCTGTCATGCTGTGATTCTGTGGGTGCAGACACGTACTGCGTGGCCTGGGTGCCCCTTGCCACTTCACAGCCCACAGCATGTCCAAGTCAGAGAGAGCCCGCATTCAGCTTCCAGAGCCGATCCTGCGTGGTGACACTGACACTCTTATTTATTCATTCGTTTGTTTATTTATTGGGGGGCTAGATTTATCTACATATTACTGTGTAACTGCCTGAATTCCCTGAACTCCATGAAAGCAGGCCGCGTTGCCGCACTGCCACCTGCCGTGCCGCGGACACCCGGCGGTGGCGGCCGTGGCTCCGCCGCGGCTCTGGGGGCAGCACCGGACCCTCCGGGCTGCGTCAGGTTTGGGATTTACTTCATTTTAAAGACCTGGGCTGAAACACTTTTTGCCGTCTGTCGGTGCTAGGACGCGGTAATTCTTTTGAGCTTGGGCTGATAATTCAGGGCACGTCACTGTGGGAAGTAAATCACTGAGGTGTTGAACTCTGCGGGCTGCACTGCCTGTCAGCGCGGTGCCACTTGTTAGGCCGTGTACAACAAAAAAAAAATTGAATTTATGTGCTTGCGTCTGACTCAGTTTCGTAAACACAGGGACCGGGGAGCTCGGCGCGGGGAGCTCCGCAGCACTACGGCCGCCAGGTCCCCTCACAGCCTCGCCAGCCCCGCTGTGCGCATGCGCGGCGGGCGGCCGGCAGCCCTCCGGCCCGCTGGGGGCGCGCCTCCCTCGCTCCCTTCTCCCCGCGGCCGCGCTGAGGCGGCCGGGCCGCTGCCTGAGCGAAATCCCGCCCGGCGGCCGCCCGGCTCGCTGCGGCAGCGGGGTGCAGGCGCCGCGGGGCAGTCCGCGCGGAGAAGGGCCCCGGCCCTTCCTTGCCCCCCCCCCCTCCCCCCCCCGTCCTCCCGCGGCTCGGCGGCGGCGGCCCCAAGATGTCGACCAAGAATTTCCGCGTGAGCGACGGGGACTGGATCTGCCCCGACAAGAAGTGAGCGGGGCCGGGACGGGGATAAGGGGGGCGGTGAGGCGAGGCGAAGCGGGGCTCGTGTCACCGTGTGCTCCTCCGCAGGTGCGGGAACGTGAACTTCGCGAGGAGAACCAGCTGCAACCGTTGCGGGAGAGGTGAGCGGCCCCTCTCGGCCCCTCTCGGCCCCTCTCGGCCCCTCTCGGCCCC